>NC_138805.1:6117486-6209986 GCF_965178545.1 Coloeus monedula | reverse complement strand
TCATCCCTTCCCGTTTCCCATGGCATCTTCCTTTGGGTCAGGGATGCAGGAGGATCCTACGGCTGCTCCCAACCCTTCTCAGTATCTAAAGTGCTGGAAGAAAATTACCCCGAGGTCCTCCAAGGAGAAATTTAAGCAGCAACTTGATCCTCTTTCTGTCAAACTTCCTGGGAAAACTCCTCTTTAGTTCAACAGGAGATAGATAAAGTGTATTATGGTTACCATTACACATAAACATGGCCAATTTGGTAAAATTCATCTGTGCCGAGTCCCGTCCCTGTGCAGGGAATGAATCAGGGTAGCAGCTACAGCCCTGGGCTCCCAGCAATCCCCCCTTCGATAACATAAACAGAAAATTGGAAGGGAAATGTCATCTCAGTGAGTTCATTCTGAATCACATGTTTGATGAAAGACTCTTTATAAACCCTTAAACTGCCTAAAGCCATTCACCTGAAAAAAATGTAACATTCCTCACAGGAAAAGAACAATTAGCAATACAATTAGTTTTCTAAGAGGCAGCAATAAATAATTGAATTTTTTCTTTGACGGGAGGGATGCACTGACAGTTCTCAGCTCCTTGTATTGACAGCAGAGGAAACGGCCCATGAAACCGGTCGTTTGCGGGGAATTTTGATCTATCAATTGCGAGAGAGGAGAACAAGAGAAGCATGAAAGAGCAGCTCGGCTGTCAGACGGCAGCTGCAGCCACTGCAGCCTGGCTGGGCTGTAACACAGGCAGGCAGGACCCAGGGATGCTTCCAGAGGCTGTGCACATCTGGCTGGACACCCCGTGCTCCTGTGGGTGTCCACAGCTGGCTCCCAGCAGCTGGGATGGAGGGAGTGAGCTGGGGCTCCCTGAACGTGCTCCAAGTGGCTTTTGGCCAAACTACCAAGCTGGAACCAGCCTGAGAGGCTTCGTCCCAGCTCTGGGCCAGGCAGATGTTGAATCACTGCACTGGGAACAGTCACACACAGCTCTGGATGGGGATTCCACAGGGGAGGGGAGGGAGAGATTCATCTCTGCCATGGAGAAATGAAGCAGGACCAGCAGCGCAATTTTCAGTTATGAATTTGTGATCAATACCCTGTTCCTATTGATTCCCTGCTCGCCATAATGAACTGATTAGGGCAAGCACAGCTGGTGCCTCTCAGCTGGTGGTTCTGGCTGGGCACAGGGCAGCCACCGGCTCTGCTGGCACAGCCAGGGTCACCACATGGGCAGATGTCACCGTGGGGCTCCCTGGCTGTGTGTGGGTGACAGCCTCAGGCTTAGGCTTGTATCGGGGGGACTTCTGCTCCTGCCTCCCACCAAACATGTGCTTCTTCCTGGCAGTGCATCCCAAGCAGGAAACAGCCCTTTCAGACCTCACAAGGACAGGCACAGGGAGAAAGACCAGTCTTTTCAGCATCTCTTAAGCGTGGGGCCTTCTCCTCCTCTTTGTTAGTGCATTTGTACCTGCTCTCTCTGCTGCTTTTCCTCAGCTCCCATCCTTCCCTACTCCTTCCGAAAGAGGAGAGTGAAAAATATGCCTGTTGCCCCCTTAACTACTTTCCTGTGAAATTAGAACTCCCATTGGCTGACCCTGCTGTGGCTGAATCTCAGCCTTTTCTCCATCAAATCCTTCCTGCAAAATTTATTGGGTGGTGCAGCATTACCCTCATAAAAAGGCAATAAATGGCCCTGTTTGCATTACACTCCATAATGGCTGTAACCTCGTGGCATTCTTGCAGAGCCGCCTTAGGAACAAAGGGGCACAAAAGAAGGCTCCCAGAAATCTTTGGGATAATTACACTGCGGGAGTGCTGGAATCTTTAAAATCATTTTAAATCAAAGGAAACCCGGATTTTAAATCTGAGGTTAACAGCACTTGGGACACTTGCGAAACTCCTCAGCCTCAGCAGCTTGCAGCATCTCCTTTGAATCCTGTGTGAGGACGATTCTCCTTCCTTTCCTTGTATTTCCCCACTTGTTTCAGGAAGCTGGCAGGTTTCCAAGGCCCATTCACTTGGGGAGCACTCCCTATCGTGGAACCCCCTGAGGGTGCAGCAGTGGGGGAGCAGAGCCAACCTCGGCATCAGCCGACCTCAGACCACAGCTGTGGGGACAGGCAGGATGCTGCAGGTGGATCTGCAGGTCTCCAGGCTGGTGTGAAATGCACAGGAGATTTTGTTCCCTGCTCTAAGAAGCCGGGAAGGGAGAGTTCTCCTGGATCATGGTGGAATTGATTACTTGCAGGATGAGCAGGAGAGCCTTCCTAAAACATACGGTCTCAGGCCTCTGTTTGTCTGCGGCTCGTCCTTCAGCCCATCCGCCACCACCTCCCCCCGTCCCCGGGGGCTTCCCAGCAGTGCCGCAATCCCCGGGAGCAGCAGCTTGGGTGTTCAGGCTCTTCCAGCTCTGCTAACACTCTGCTGTTTGCCCGACCTGGCAGCCTTTTATTGCTCTTTCAACGGCCCCTTCGAAACATTATGGCTCACTTAGAGTTTAGGAAGGCAGCACTTCGGAAATGCGGAGTTTGCTGTTTCAGCCAGGATGTGCATTACTTGTCCCTCATTTCTTTATGGGCTAAAGCAGTTTTATCCACTCCGTGGAGTTGAGTTATAAAGTGGAGATGTAAAGTCACAGTAGAGGAAGAGTAAAACAGGGCTGGGATAAGGATAAGGGAGAGGAGACAGATTTTGGCCCGGACTGTGCCGCAGAGCCCCCGCAGCCCTGCCAGGCTGGGGTCACCCCTGTACTCCCACTCCCAGGTGTCACCTCCTTCCTGCACGTGCCCGGAGGAGCAGAGCACAGGCAGGGACACAGAGTGGTGACAGAGGGACAGGGCTGTGCTCAGCCCCTGCCTGCTCACCTCAGCACAGTGTGGTCCCAGCTAAAGTCAGCCCCTGCCAGCCAAGGACTGCGTGAGAGTGGCCAGCACCAAAGCCAGCACAGGGACTGGGTTTCTCCCCACCATCCCTGGGGCAGGGCTCCCATCCTGCAATTCACTGGGATGGGATGTGGAAATGAAAACAAGGAGAGCATGAACACAACAGCTCGCACTGCTCTGCGAGGCCGGTAATTGAAAACTCCTGACGCTAAACAGAAATGAAAATGTTAATGGCAAACACCCAGAGCAAATGTATTCCATATGCAGAGGATCGCCATAGGCTGACAAATACAAATGTTGCCGTAGCTACAGAGGGAGCAAAGGCAGAGATGCTGCTGCAGAAGGAAGGGGCTGCACTCCCTGCTCAGCACGGAGCAGCTCCCAGCTCCCAGCTCCTGTTCCTGCCGCTCTCCTGGCCAGGACAGCACCTGCAGCTCCCAGAGCTGCCGTTCCCATTCCCATGCCTCACCTACACACCCTGTGGCTGGGAAGAGGCTGGAACACGGTGAGAGAGCCCTGACCCTCAGCCCACTCAGACGGGACGAGCATTCCCCTCTGACCGACACCTTTCCAGGAGGGAAAAACCATCCGGGAGCCGCATCCATCAGCGTGGGCACGGGAATGACTGCACTGCTCGCGGGAGGCACGCCATAAATCCATCCTGTGAGAGTTCCCAAGTCGGAACAGGAGGTAGAGGGTAACGACTTAAGAATAATACACAGAAACCCAGCAAGAACTCAGAATGCCTGGTGGAAGCCCAAGGGAAATTAGCCTAATGCTCGGCAAATGTTGGAGAGCGAGGGATTACTCTTCCCCCAGCCCCGCTGCTGCCACCGAGAGAGTTTGCAGCACTTTGTCATTTATGGCTGCAGCTCTTTATGGCTCTGGGGGTTTTCATAGCCAGAGTGGTTCCTCCTTGCATCCATCTTTGCTGTCACAGACAAGGAGATTGGTGCTTAGGGCACCAACCCGGGGCCTGACAAACCTGGGCTCGCTTCAAACCCAGCTCCTGGGCAGCTTTGCCATAAACCCACAGTAAAAACCAGGGCCATAGCACCAAGGCCAGCCCTGCTCACAGCCCTCAAACCCAGCCCTTGGGCTCACCTCACTCTCTGAAGATGCAGGTAAAGATTTTTGAAACTCCTGGTGGCTTTCCTTTCCTTTCCTCCCCATTTTTTCCCAGACTTGCAGCCTGCCTCCAAAGCCGGCAATGTTCACACTCCTCGGGTTTCACCACGAGCATTCCTTCCAGCTCCATCTGTGAGCCTTAATTAGTGAATTTACTGACAGAAACTTTATTAATGCAGCATTTAGCTCTGCTGGCAGCATCTTGCGCCCTTCAGAGCCTCCTGTGCAGTAAAACACCGGCTCCCAGGGCCTCTGGGGGTTTTCCTGCCATCATTTCCCCTTCTGGGGGCCCAGGAGCACCCACCCTGTCCTGCTGCCCTCCCCTCACTGCCTGTCTGCAGGGAGAGTGGGATGCACAGCTCTGCAGGGAATATACACACGGTGGGAGCAGCAAGGATGAGCCTGACAGCACCTTGGCACCCGCTTCATCCCCACCAGAATCAAACCAGGGCCCGGGTCCCCCGCTCTGTGCTGTGATCCCACCCCCATCCCCTTGCCCACGTGCCAGGCACACCCAGAGATCACCTCTTGTAGGACAGACCCCACAAGCAACTCCCCCAGGAGGCACAACCCAGGACTCCTGCCACATCTTCCCTCTCCTTTCAATTTCTTTTCTCCTTCTAGTTGTTTTTTTTTTCTCAAAGACATTAACCAGATATAAAAGTTAAATGTGAAGTCGAAACAATAAGGCATGGAAATAGCAGAAATAACTTAATTAAGTTTTTAAAGATTTCCATGCTTGAATAAATTAGCCTTCCTGCAAATGTCACAACAGGCAAAAAAAAAAGTGTAATCAATGGAGCACAATGTTACTTTGCTCTTTAGTTAAATGAAAGCCCCAGCAGTGTGTTCTCCAAGCTTCCCTCTCTTCCTCCACTCTCCCCACTGCATCTTCCCCACACGCCGAGCTGCTCTGGGGGAAAGGCTCCAGAAACTCCAACACCAGCTTTTCCCTGTGCAGGCAACAAGCTGAGAGCTTTGCTTTGCTCTGCTCCCCTGAAGCACCACAGGAAAGCACCAACAACCACTTCCATGTGCTGGTGAGGGAGGGAACACTCCAGATTTGTCAATTAGGCAAAAAAAAAGGCAGAATCAGCAGGAATAGCATGTGTTTTTCACTGGGGAATATGCCAAAGCTTCCCAGTGCCACCCAGGTCCCTGCCCATTCTGCTGCACAGAGAGAACGCCACTCCTGAGGATGGGAATTTATTGGGGAGGGTTTGGGGGAGAGCAACCAGGACAGGCAGGGAGATTAAAACACTGACACAGGATGGAAGCAGAGGGAATTCTGGCTTGCCTATTCTGGAAAAGAAAGACGAGGCAAGACATGCAAACAGTCTTCAAACATTTAAAGGAAAGCTCTGAAAAGGGAGAGAATAAACAGGTTTTCATGTTTGCTATGAGGGTGACAAGATAAACATAAACTGCAGCAAGGAGCATTCGTGTTCGACATCACAAACGCGCCTCTGATGCCGAGGGGAGGCTTTGAGCGGCTCCGTGAGCGCTGCCGGTGGCACGGCTGGGTCCGTCCCAGGGCCGGAGCTGGGGGCTCTGTGGGACATCAGCAGTGACAGGCTGGACTGTCAGGAGCAGGTCTGGGGTCATGATGGAGCCCTGGAGCCAGGGACAGATGATCTGACCTCCCGGGCTGATGGCCCAAGCCCCTCTTTTGCAATATCCACTGGAGTGCAGCCAGCAGGCAGTGGTGGGAGAGCCGGGAACAGGTTAAACCTCGCTGCTGAGCCCACAGCTCCTCAGCCTGCCTTGCCTTTTCTATCATGGCCAAGAATTGTCAACTACTCCATATCAGAAGCTGACCCAGGGCATCCCTGTGTTTAGTGTAGGGCATCACATGGGCTTTAAACAGTCGATGCTCTTGGCTACTTCAGCTGTGTCACATCTGACCCCTGAAACGCAGGGGAGCACGAGGCTTGATGGCTTCTTCTCCCTCCACTCCCCCAGGGGCTGGACCTGCAATAGGGACACACAGTGAGCTTCCAATCCCCTTGGATAATGATAAGGGTGAGCAATTGAGCTGCTCTCTGCTCCGCCAGGAGCTGAATCCCAGGCTGGCAGTGCTGCTGTCTGCAGTGTGACACACACTTTATTAGAAAGTGAGCCATTGGAAAGTATTGGAAATTCTTCTAAGACCGTTTTGATTGTCCTCGAGGAATCAGTGGCTGAGGCTGGAATGCCAGGAGGACAAAGGCGGCTGCCAGATGAAAGTAAAGAGAAAGGATTTCTCCTCTGAATCATCAGCCAATTAAATTTTCAGCACAATAAAAGTGGAGGGCAAACTGTTCCACTAATGGCTCTCACCAGCTGATCCCATTACCAGGCACAGCCGCCAGGCTGGCAGGGCCCCGAGGGGGGACACCGGGGACATCCAGGAGGCTGAGGAGCTGCAGGGAGGCCCAGCAAGGCTGGGAGTTGGGCAGAGAGCAGGAGCACGGGGTTATTGATCCCCACCCCTTCAGACATGAAACCACCTTTACCTACAGCCTGAACCCTGTCTTTGTGTCTTCATCGTGTTGGAGGAGCTGCGGGGGCAAGGCTGCATAGAATTACTGCTTTTTCTTTTTTTGCCCAAATAGTGTCTAATTTGACTGGAAATGAGCTTGCACAGAGCCCTAGGAAGCTTTGTTTAACTTGAAAGAAGCAACCCTTGCTGCATTGGGTCCCATGTCTGATCAAGAGACCCGTTCTGGGTTTAATGACACGTCCTGTGTGCGACTGGTGCCACCATGGGCTCACAGCGAGGCACATGTCCAGGCACTAAAGAGGATTTTATTTATGGTTCTTGATTCTTTGCTGAGCTAAAAGATTTGCAGTGACAGAACATTTCTGCCCTTCACCCCCTTCAAGGCTACTGAAACATATATATGATCTGAAGAGGGAAGATGGATCCTCCAAGTCCTCACAGGTCGTTTACCAGCAAGACAAAAGCCTGGAAAGCTCCATGTGTTGGTTGAAGAGAAATCTCCCCTCCCCTTGCAAAATTTGGGACGGAGCATTGTTACTAATGACCTCCTTGGATCCGTGCCCAGGATGTGGAGATATCATCTCCCGCTCCCAGTAATAAGGTCACAACTGATCCTGAACAAATGGCAAAGTTATTTAATAATTATTTTGGAAGGTCTGCTCATGACCTTTCAGCTCGTCAGGGTAAGTAGCACGAATTTATCACCGGTACCACGTGAAGGGGCTTGATTATTTGAGTTTTCCTGGCAGGAAAACCGGTTTTCCCCCATTTTCTGAGCCATTCAAAGTGTGCACCAGCTGAGAATACAAATATGATTCCTGCCCACGGTGTGATGGGGTTTTGCCTGGTGTTGGGGCCATCCCTGAAAGGGCATCCAGCACGGATTCCCACTAAGGCCGGTGGATTTATTCCCACACACATCAGTCGGGCAGCTGGGACCCTGCTGGACCCCAAAACAGGTCCCTTTAACCCAGCATCCCAACACCTGCTCTGCAGGAATCGCTTCCCAGTGGATGAGGATGGGATTGGGATGGCAGGAGGTTTGCTGGAGAGTGGGAGAGGCCCCGTTCCCACTCCCCCAGGACCTTGGGAGCTGCTGCAGAGTCTCTGGCTTCTCCCTTCAGGGAAAGCTGCCCAAAGCCTCTTACAACAGTGCCTGGAAGCGCCCCTTGGCTGTCCTGTTTGGATAACTGTTCGCAGGCAGCCTTGCCTTTCATTTCCTTAATCTTAAATTGCATCAAAAGGCAGAGATTAGAGGTAAAACCTCAATAAAAGACGGAACAAAAGCCTCTGCCCACATTGGATTCTCATACCCAGCTTTGCTGTGGTTTTGTTCTCCTCTTGTCTGACAGGCTGAGTAGCCAAACCTTAAAAAACTGAAAAACCCCCTAAGATTAAAACACTATTTAGAAAAGGCCATGCCAGTCTGAAATCACCTGTGGTTCATACATTAAACATCAAATGTATGCTAACTCTGAATTATGGTCATGAAAAGTAAATCCTTTAATACCATTTTCTGTGTTACACGGGCTGGAGCTTAGCATTAAGAGTCCTGGTTTTTCTCGAGCCAGTCAGTGGGGTAGGACTTTCCCAGCAGGAGTTATCCCTCCGCCCTCGGAGGGGTTCAAAACTTCCCGCCCTGGGAAGGAACATGGATGCAGGAGAGCAGAAAGCAGGAGCAGAAGCCTTGGCCGCGTGGCCCGGCCCCGCTGCCAGCTCTCCCAGAGGTTTCCCAGGAGCTGTGGCAGCTGTCGGGGCTTTCTGGCTGCTGAAGTGGATTTGCAGCGCCAAGGAGATGATGCTCCTCTCTCTCCACTGTGAGCGAGCAAAACGGTGCCAGAAGGAGAGGAGAGGGGAGAGAGGAGAAGTCCCGGTCCCCCACCTGCACAGCCCTGCACCTGATGCAGGAGCATCAATTCCCGGGCTCTCCAGGGTGCTGCAGAGGCGATGGATGCTCCGCACCCATCCCTAGGAAAGCAGACAGAGAGGGAGTCTGATTTGATGGGGCACGGGCCGGGAGCAATTTGATTTTGGGAGTGTATCAGCTTTGTATTGCATCTCCTCACTGAAGAGCTGGGTTTGCACTCAGCAGCTGATGGGCAACACAGCAGTGAATGACACATCCCCCGACTGCACTCCTGTCCTAAAATAACCGCAATTAGAGGAGAGCAGAGCAGCAGTGACAATAAACAGGAGTAAATCAGAGTGTCAATGTGAGTTAGCCAGCCAGGCATCCTCCTGGGTGGCAGCACTTCCCAGAAAGTGGTGTCTTAAAATGGAAAGGGGAGAGACCAATCCCCACGCTGAGCAGTTGGAATTACCCTCTTAGGACAGGGGAGCCTGTTGCTGCTTTTATTTCCAACTTCTCCTGAAAGTTGTCAGAACTAGTTCTGCTTTCCTCTTCTGGTTATTTTTCTCGTTATTAACACGTAAATAAAGCACCCCAGGAGCGTTCCGGCAGGCGGAGCCCAATCCCGGGAGGTTAATGTATCAGCTCCGGACGAAAGCCCCTTCTCACAGGGCTGCCTCATATTCGGTTTATTGTTTTCTCCCATTCTTGGAAGTTCCCCGGGGGTCCCTAGGGCACTTGGCGAGGCAGAGGGCCGGCGGGGAGGTGACATTTCAGTGTCCCGGCTCTGTGGCTGCGGGGACCCCGCACGGTGACCCCGGAAGGCAGGAGCTGCCGGGCAGCATCATCCGTGTGCCAGCTTCTCGCCGTCCCCTGCTCTGCGCTACAATTCAATTATCTCCTTCCCATCCGTTTCACCTTGAAGGCAGCACAGGCGCTCCCCAGCACAAGCCGTTTAGGGCTGCCGTGGGCACAACAGGACAATTTTAACCTTCATTCAGCAAATCGCTCCTCATACGTTACATTTCATAAGGTCCAAATGGCCCGTGGATCTTCCTGTTACGTTTTCCCGTCTCCCAGACACGACTCCGGCTTTTTTAACCCTCACTTTGGAGGACCTCCGTATCTCCTCCCCAGGCAGGGACCTGGCTCCTCCCTAGCTCAGCGTTTCTGACTTTTTGTTTTGTCACCCCCGCTCTCCTCCTAATGAGCTGTTAATGATCTGACCATTACCTATGCAAATTAGGAGAGTGGATGCAGACGATGTTTTTTTACCTGGAGAGAGAGGCTGCTCCCAAGCCTAGAGATGATAAATCATGCTGGTGTTTTTATTAAACTGCCGCCCTTGGGGGACCTGCCTCTGCCCAAACCCCCATCGAGCGGCAATCAACACCTTCCTCCGAGCGGCCCTGGGCGGGCGGGCAGGGAGCGCCACATCTACCCCTGGCTTAATTAGGCAAACAAAGCGTGGTGTCTAAACACCCCCGGCGGCCGGAGCCTGCCCAGACGCGCCTGGTTCAGCGGACACCCCCTGCCTTTGGGAAGGGCCGCGGGATGCTCGGACAGGCTCTGGCACAGGGATGGACAGCCCAGGTGTAAATATTGCCTCGGACATTGATGGTGTGGTCACGTCCCTAAAGGACCAGATCCACCCGTGCTCACACTCCCCAAACCTCACAGGTCCGTGCTGGGGTGCCTCCGGACCACCCCTGGGCACAGAGCACAGAAATGATGCCCAGGCACCTGCAGGAGGATTAAATCTCAGCTTTCACGGACCTTCAAGCCTGGCTGGGTGATAGGAATTAATCTGTAAAGCACTTATCCTTCCTTTTCTTTTTGTGGGCTTTAATTAAATATCTCTTTGTTTGAAGCAGCCACTGGTGGCCATGAGCTCTCCTGAGCTTTATCAGTGGCAGCAGGGAGATAACTGCCCACAATCTCCCCTGACCTTTCCTCAGCTCACAAGAAATGGCATTGGGTGGCTTCACTCTTCTATTCATTCTTTCCTGTTATCTTCTGCTTTTTCTCCTCTCTGCTGCTTGCCAATGGTTCCGATAGCGACTGAGTCACTACCAGAAATATTAAGAAAAGACCCTAAAATATCCCTGGCAGTTTAACGGCCTGGGAAGCAGAAGGGCTTGTCTGTGACTGGCCATCGTAAGCCATGGCTGAGAGCAGCAGGGTCAGACTTTAACGAACTGTTGAGAATTAAACAGAAGGAATGAAACTGAAAGGTGCCCCGGCGGCTTGAACCGAGTTTAAAGCAACTGACCTTTGGAGAGAATGAAACAATTGCCTTCCTTAAGTGTTCAAGGTTTGTTTTTTATTTCTCCCTGCGCAGCCTGATGCTCCTGGGATGAGTGGATGTGGTGGCCAGAGCAGCGGTGACGCAGGAGCTGGGGCTGGGTGCCGATGCAGACGGACACGAGAAGGTGATGCCCTCTGCATCGGGGCTTCCAGAGCTTTCCTGAAGCTGTGCCTAGGCAGAGGGGCTGGCACAAGGGACACCGTGCTCTGCCCATAAAAGCATTCTGAGCCCCTCCTTTCTCCCATACCTTTCCAGGCCCAGCAGCAAATTTTCAGCTAAAAATAAGGCTGGTCCCAAGAAAGGCAGAGCGGGAGCTGCATCACACCCAGCTTACAGTCCCTCGTGTGCTGAGCTCCATCTCTTACCAGCACAGAGATCAGCGCTGTGCGTGTCCCCTTGTTGTTGGGGACCCCGACAGACCAGCCGAGGGTCCCGCCAGGGGTGAGGGAGGACAGCAGCTCCAGCTCTGCCACGTGTCCTGCTCTGCTTCCCACAGGCGTCTGGGGATGACAAGGACACTGAGCAAAGTTGGTAAAATGCAAACTTCCACTGAAGCTCTCCCTCAGCATGATGGGTATCGGCAGCGGCGCAGTGAATAAATCCATTTTAATGGAATTATCCATTTCAGTTCCCAACTTAATTGAGCTTTGCCCTGTAACTTAGCATGAGGGTGCCTCTCTTCATTAACCCCATGCAGGCTGCAGAGTGTTCTACGGCCACTCACACACGCAGCCAAGGGTTTGTTTGGGAGCTGACACCTACGTGACAGGATTTATCCAAGATGGAAACCAGTGCTGCTCCTGGAGCTCCCAGCCTGCCTCCACAGCTGGGAACACCACACATGTGCTGCTCCCCGGATGGAAAAGTTGCTCAAGCTGAGAAGTTTCTTCCTCCAAGACGGAATCTCGCACTCTCAGGGGTGGCAGAGCCCAAGGAAGCCTGTCCAGCTCCTTCACAGGCAATCGAGGATGTGTGGTTTAATTAACTCACCCCAAATTCCTCCTCTCTCTCTCCCATTTCTGCTATTAATGTTTTTGTCCATCTGATAATGCTCCATTGCTAATTCTTTCTGGTTTTATAATGAACAATGCCATGATGAAAGGTTGGCGGTGCTTCGGGCAGCTTTTCATTATCCGGCTGAACAGGTGACAGAGTCTCATTCCCTTTCTCTCCCCCTGCACACCCCACCTTTCCTCAGCAGGTACCTGAGGGCTCCCCCTGTCCCTCTCTGCTGCCCAGGGGTGGAAGCAGGGACAGGCTGCCCTTCCCCACAGCACAGACAAGATCAGGGTGCACAGGAGGGCTCCCCAACCCCCAGGGAGGGGACAGCACATCCGAGGAGCTCAGGGAAAGGACGTGCTGGCACTGCCAAGGCCAGCACATGGGGTCTGGCACAGCCAATAAATCCAATATTTCCAAGGCTGCACACACACAGCAGCGCAGCTGTAAATCAGAATGAACTCGCAGCAAAACTTTCTTTGGGTGTAAATAAATTGCTGTTTTTACAAAATGCTTTGGCTGCCTGGAATACTGATCCGGCAGCAGGGCACGTGGGTCAGCTGGGAGCGAGCCACGTGAGCCCACGCCATCCCCTGCACCGAGGGGCAGCTCCAGGGGGATTCTGTGAGGCAAAGACCAGGAGGTTTCATCAGGAGTGTGACCCTGACAAGGCACCCTGAACTGTACCTGCCACCAGTGCTCAGGTGGGGAAGCTGAGGCAGGGGGTGCTGAGGGGTCCAGTCCTCCTGTCCCCGTGGCCATGAGGGTCCAGCCCCCTCCTCAGCCCCCTCCAGCCCCTGTCCCAGCCCAGCAATGTATTTGTTTTCCTGCTGTAAAACCTGAATGGAAATGTCACGAGGACAATCACCATGGTGACATTTCAGCAGCTCCATACAGAGCCACGCAGGAAATGAATTTCAAAAATCCCTATTAAAAATAGAAGGGCAAAAACAATTTTTCTGGGGGAAATTTGTTCTGAGAGAGCGTATAGATTTTTTTTTCAAAGGAAAAGGTCTCCAGAAAAGAAAGTTTGAGGTGTGCTGGTTTTTTAGGGCTTCATTTCTTCGTGAAAGAACAGACCTTTTCCAAGAGGGATTTTGCTGTATGATTTTTGGTTCAGCAACTAAACTTAGTTGCACCATTTACCAATTTCTTTTTCTCAGCCCGGCTGCTGCTCCAGAGGATGATCCCAGCCGAGGGTTTATTCTCCAGCCAGCACAGAGCTTGGCAAGGCCAGGAGAGAGGCGGGTGATTATTTCAGTCCCTTGTTCCTCCGACTGGCTGGTACAGCACAAAAGAATGCTAATGCTCGTGTCTTTATGAAAGCACTCGAGTTCATCAGCTTTGCAAAGAAGAGAAATTAAATCAAGATTTAATTGGGATATGCATGTTTTATTCATGGTACTATCCACAGGAGAAGCCAGACAGCTGAAGGTAAAGAGGAGGGGGGGGGGGGGGAATCTTTTGAAAAGTTGTTTCTCTCTGATTAAATAGAGATAGTTTCCCACTTCAAAGGGAGGTCTCCTTTAATGTATTTTAAATGCTCCAATGTGCCATTCTGTGCAGCAGCGTGGCAAGGGCAGCGCTGGCCCCTTGCTCTGCTCCTCTCCACAGCCCCTGGAAGGGAGCCAGTGCCCCTGGAGTGCCTCCTCCGGCAGATTTTGTGGCATCTGGGATGACCTGAGGGTTTCAGCAAATGACTGGTCTTGTCCTCTCACTTGTCCCCCAGCACAGGGGTGGTGGTCCCGTTGGCTGCTCAGGGGAGCCCACATCAGCCTGGGCTGCAGGGCGCAAGACCCTGGGGAATGTGGAGACTGGCAGCTTCTGGAAGGCACCAAAGGAGGGAAAACCCAGCTGGAGTTTCCACATCCACCTTTCCAAGTTTGGTGTCTGGGGAGTGAATTGTTTCTGCCTCTTCTGTGGCCGCACCAGGAGGGGAGGGTGGATTCCACTGCTAGAGCAAGCCTTCCTCTACTTCCCATATTTTCATTTCTCTCCATTTTCAGGACAGCAACAGGTTCCAGCTCTGATGTAGCTGACGCAAAAGGCCGTGTGTCTCTGCTAGGAACGCTTCCAGCCACCTTTAGGGGCCAGCACGTTCAGCCAGTGGGCCGAAGAGCAGTTTGTGGTGCTGCTCCTCCTCGGGGGAAGCTGCAGACGCTGTGAGAACAGCTCTATTTTTCTTGTTACTCTCCTGGAGTCAGAGGAGAGGCAAAGCCAGCAGCAGGACAGGAAGGGGACGAGGGTGACACCAACGTTTCCAATCTGTGCTGGAAGCCTTTCCCTCTCCTGCCTTTCACAGTGCCTGGGTGCTGCTCCATCGAGGCATGGGAGAGCTGTGGCTTTCCCAGGGATGCTGCAGGCATCCAGCAGGAACGGGCCAGGGGGCAGGGATGCCACTGGAGCAAGGAGTGGGAAGCTGGGGAGTGCAGAGGAGGAGAGAGGCCAAGGGAAGGTGGGTGCCATGAAAGCAAGGATTTAAGGACACAGGGAACTTCTGGTTTGCTTTTCAGATTGAAATGTGTATGCGAGGCACTGCTAGATAGTGGTTGTAAGGGAGGAGGGGATCTGGCAGCAGCACTCGTATTGCTCCTGGTGGGAATTTTTCTATAAAGATCCGATTGTTCAGCAACGGCGCATGACAAAAATACAATTGGAAAAGTGGGAGAGAAAAAAATAAGGAAGAAAAGAAAATCTTCTCTGTAACTCGTGCCCTTCAGAAGCAGCCCCTGTCGCATTCGGTGCCTGGTGGAGCCGCCGCTGCCTTGGGAGCCTCAGGTCTTTGTTAAGAAAAGGACACAAAGAGAAACACGAGTTCTCCCGAAGGCTCATTATTCAAACTGCTCCAGACCCGGCATTGCAAGTGCCGGTGACTTTGGAAGATGAACAATCTTATCTCCTGGGTGAAAAGGACCATTTGTTGTTCGATATCCGGGAGAGAAAGCTCACAAAAGGCATGGGAGGAAACTTGGAGAATGTCGGAGCCAAACTTGCCGGGAGATGTGCGAAGGAGCGAGCGATGCCAGTGACCAGCACAGGGATTCCCTGGAGAGGCACAGGCCAAAGGCGGCCAAAGGAGGGAAGGGAAGCTGAGGAAAGCTCAAGCTGAGCATCCTCCCCCACTCCCCAGAGCCAGAGCCCAGCCAGCGCCTGTGGCGTGTGCTGGCAGCAGCCCTGCCCGGCTGTCCTGGGCTGCCTGGGGATCTGCAGGCGAGTGTTTGCCTTTGTCACTTATTTATTTTGGACACTGCAGTGCCAGCTACCTGCTCAGCAGGGCATGGAGAGGCTGGATTTTGTGTAGCTGGAGCACTGCAGCCCAGGTCTGGGCAGAGGTGAGAACTCGTCGTGGGCACGGAGCTCATCGCACCCCTTTCCCCCTCCTGAGCAATCTCTTAATGATAAGTCTCCGTGGTTTATAATTACCAGTTTGACAAGTTCATGAGTTGTCTGTTAATTATTATAATTAGCTCTGGCTGAGTGAGAATGCAGCCGTTCAACAACAATATTAATGATGGGGAAACTGTTATCAAGAATTAACTGCAGCGAGCATCCAGGAAGGGCTCACCCTGCTCTCCTGGCCTCCCTCGTGCTCAGCTCAGCCCCAAACTGTCCTGGAGAGTTCAAACCACTGGTTCTGCTCACAGGAATGGGAAAGGGGACCCAAACTCTGGGCTGCCTGAAACAGGGTCAAGATTTGGGCCAGTAGAGGAAATCATGAGGCTGCTGCAAAACTACAGAGGCTGCAAAAGCACAGACAGGAGCAACATCCCGACAGAGCAACATGAGAATCAGGCCCTGGGAATCTCTCTAACCCCTCTCTATTTCACTCAAGATCCTGTGATTGAATTCCTGCACAAGCCTTTCCTCCTGGGAGGGCGCGGCATGAGACACAGGCCTGAGCAAATATCAGAACACTTTCAATTTTGGGCACCCATAATTTGCTGAGAAGAATGGATTTGACTTCTCAAACACAGCACGATCCCACACAGCCCAGCAGAGCTCAGCTTTCCACCTCATTTCCAGTTCAAATGCATACAAAATGTTTATCTGAAGTGTAGGAGCAAACCTAAGTGGGAGCTGGGACCCTTCTGTGAGAGGTGACAGGGACAGTCCCAGCCTGGGGTGCACCAGAAGCCCTGGAACCGTGACAGAGATCGGCCACCCCACAAACCCCTGTCCTGCCACAGCCTCTGTCACACAAGGAAAGGGCCACGGCCTGGACCTGGTGACCTTCAGGGATCAAAAATCAGGCTCTGATATCCCATGGGACCAGTTGCCTCCTTGGAGCCAGGGAAGCTCCAGGTTTGCTGGGAAACTTCATTTTCTTTTCAGACAAGAGCTTCTGCACACCACAAAACTCCATTTCAAATACTCACAATCTCAAACACAGACACAGTTATTTATTTTTTTTAACTGTAAACAGGTTTTGAAGAAAAGATCAAAATCAGAGCGAAACATTTTGAAGCTGTTGGGATGAAGTGCTCCACTGTACCTGATAGGAATTTCCTGGGAGTAATTTCTATTTGAGGGGTTTACATTCGCTTTTACATCCCAAAAGAAGAATGGGGGGGAAAAGGTTGAAGTCACAAAGGTTTTGGTGGGGCAGCACAGGCATTTCCCACCCGCATGGGCTGAGGGATCTGGGGTGGGAAGGGTCAGGTCCCACAGCCTCCCCTGGCCAACCACTCAGCATTCCACCCCTTCTCCCTGCTTTCTCAGCAGCATCTGTAATGCATCCGTGGCATTCCCCAGGGAAAACGCTCCTGCAAACACCTCGACCCTGCTGGCAGAGCGGGGAAAGGGCCCCGAGGAGCCGGAATAGATTTCACACGTGGAAATGCAGAGCTGCCAAGGGGAGACGGGGCAGGGCAGGTTGTGCTCCCGCATGGCAAGGATCCATTTCCTGCCCGGGGAATTGTTAAAGGTTTTGCACCAGGCAACAAATAATTTTAAGCAGAGGAATCCCTCTCGCTTTGTCCTTGCAGGTAGACGAGCGGAGCAGGAGCCTCGGCGCTGGGTTCCTCCCCTCCCTCAGCCTTCTGGGAAGCTCCTTTGAACACTTACAACATCAGAGCACAGGGCCTGATTTGTTAGACAAGCCAGACTTTATTATTTTTTTAAAAGGGGGATATTATCTCCTGCCTCCAAAGGAAAGGGGAAGAGGAGAAAGCCGCTGATACGGAGGGGGGAAGAGACAGACACAGAACCTCATTATTAAACAAAATAAATAAAATATACTAGCAGAAAATGTGTCTTGGCTTTATTACTATATTCTGTCCTCTAAATATTTCATTTCCAACTGATGCCCAAGCCAAATGGAAAATTTCAAGCAAAACTGTACTACTTAGAATATGCTTAATTATTGATTCAGCCAGGAGGGAAAAAGAAGAAAAAAAACCTGAGGGGAAGAAAAGGCACTGAGCCGGTGCTGACTTCTTTTTAACCCGTGCAGCATCCCACCCTTCCTCCTGTGGGAAGGGATCTCTGGTGCTCTGCTGGGGGTCCCTCCAGCAGGCATCAGTGAAAGAAGAAAACACCTTGGTCATTGTTTTTCCTTGGATTTTCCCTGCCTGTATTTACCTAAAAGCCCTTTTTAATCAGTGTAGGTAATTTCGGGGAAAAATCTTGTGGTCATGAATGAAAGCTAAAAATGTGGACTTGGAAAAGCAGGCAGAAGCTCTTTGTAATTCACAACAAAATGTAATTCACAAAAACCCCATCAGTTCAGACTCTCATTCCTGCGTGCCTGTCGATGCCACTGACTGTATCTGTTTTCCATCTCCTGCTCTGGAAAGCGAACCACCTGCCCCAACCCAAACCTTCTCATAGGCTGGTTTCTCCGTGAGACACAGGTATTCCACAGGCACAGGAGACGCTTTAACCCTGGAATCAACCTGAGCTGGAGTTTTCCTGCCACCTTCTCCCTCCAGCCTGTCCCCCTCCTCTTGAGGATCCTTCAGCCACCCTTATCCCTGCCCTCTCGGGAGGCTGAGTGCTGCAGGAGGGCCCCCAGCACCCCAAGGAGAGCATGGAATGGGGGGGGCCATTGCTGGGGGGGTCACACACAGCGCCTTGAGGAGCATCGTGATGCCCAAGGGATGCCAAACCCACTGAGGGGGGACACAGCCCACTACAAAGCGAGCCACACACTCAATTAGGAATTTCACTGAAATTTCAAATTACAGCCCTTTGTTTTTTTATTTTTTTTAAGCGACAGAATTATGCCACGTTAGAGAAAGTGACAGGTAATTTGGGACACCGAGGATTTCTCGGGCTCTACACTTAATGGGGAGTTTAGCACCAATTCCTCTGTAATTTGCACTTCTGAGAAACCACATTATTATAAAGTCAGAAATCTCAGGCACTTTTAACTCCAAGATCTGCCAGACTGACGATGACCAGGAGCTGAGGAAGCCCGAGTCCACAGGTCACCCATTTCAATATCTGAGGCTGGGTGGCTTCCAAAAACGGCCGCTCCAACGGCGGAGCCGAAAATTGGAGGTGACATTCAGAAGTCTCTGAAAATTATAACCCTGACTTCCTCCTTGAAAAGCTTATCTGAATCCTGGCTTATCCTTTGATGAGGTTACTGAAAAAGCATTCTGCTCAGAGTACTCGAAAGATAACAGGCAATATATGTGAGCCGGTGCGCTCCTCCCGGGGGGAAACACTATCGAACTCCCGGAGCATGGGACACTAATTAAATGGCCTGAATCATGCTGGACACTCAGCTCCTGGGTGGTTTGGTTTAACTCCTTCCCAGCCTTCCACACCTGGAGCAGATGGGCATGTCCCTCACGCCAGGCTCCAGGAGGATGTGCTCCCGTGGTCAGGCGTGCTCCCAGGCATCCCACTGCATCCTGCTCCAGAGCCCTTCGTGGGAGACAACAGCATTCCCTGATCCCCAGCTACAGGGAGAGCATCCTTAAGGAGCTCCCCAAACCTTCATTCACTAAATAAATCCCACCTGCAGAACCAGCTCACTTCTCTCCCTGGGAGATGCTGAGCTGGGGCTCTGCCTGATGCTGCCCATTGGTAAGGACGTGGCAACATTTAAATTTTCATGGAAGCTGAAGGAAGTGCTTGGATTTCTTGGGTGCTAAACCCACATCTGTGAGCAAGGGTCTTCCCAAGCTTTGGGAAAAAAGGGAACATGGAGACAAGCGAGAAAACGATGAATTCAGTAACGTTTAATGGTCTGACAAAGGGGCAGGGGAAAATGATCCCACTCTGCTTTGGAGGGAAAATAACCAGGCTTCCTTTAAAAGTTCTGCCCTCAGCACAGCAGCCACAGCCACATTCCCAGGAAAATGGGAAGAACACCCTCGGTGGGCAGGACCCAGTGCCAGGGCTTGTTCCCAGGCACAGCCACTCTCCTCTTCCTCCTGCCACAAACAGCCGTAGCTCCACCGGGATGCTCCTGCTCTGCCTCTTCCCTGCTGAGCCTGGAGCCCAAAATGCAGGCAAAAAGAACGAAACTGTTTTAATGGCGTAATTTATTTTAAAATGAGCTGTCTCTGCGTTCTGCCCCAGCCCCCAAATGCCAGTAATTGCTGGTTGGTTCCCTGCCATCTCCCTGCCAGCGCCTTCAGCGTCTCAGGCGCTGCTGTGCGAGATTAGCGGGGAGCATTTGGAGTCCCTCACATCAAAGGGATGGAAAACTGGAAATTTAACAGAACGTATTATGCAGGTGAGGGAAAAATAGGAAAGTCCCGTTAAAAATGATGGCTCATTTCTCCTCTTTCTGGGGCAGGGCTTAAAGGAGCTGGGGAAAAAGCCCCAATTTAAAGAGATGCAAGGCCCAAAAGCCAAGATGTGGAAAGAAGAGGGAGAAGTGCCCAGACTTCCTGCAGGAGGGGAGCAGAGCTCGCCTGGGATGGGGTGGGAAGCCTTGGGTGGCCTGTGGCAAGTCTCTGGTGTCCCTCTGAGAGCAGCCCCACATCCCACACTGGGTCCTGCTGCGTCAATAAAGAGGGAGGGAGAAGGGTAGATGAGAAAGGAGGAGGGGAGGATGAAGTGGTGGAACTGAAGGGTAGGGAGATGATTTTCCAGTCACCAGTGACACACCCCTGTGGCGAACACACCCCTGGCCACTTGCCCTGGCCTCACTGTGCCGTGGGGCTGCTGCCCTGGGGGCTGTGCTGGGGCAGCAAAGCCCGGCAGCACCAGGGGAAGCATCCAAAGGGCCTTCCTTGAAAATGCTGAGCACTATTTCCACAGCCCCTTAAACAGAATAATTCATTAGTCAGCTCAGAACAATCAATACCGCCGCCAACAATTTATACACCAGCTCTGTTTACCCAGCAGACCCTCTTTGATAATATTATTTATGATTCCAAATAACTCCATCGGTGTTCAATAGAGCTGGGAGGTACCTGGGGGACCGGGGCACAATCAAATTATGAAGACATATGGTTTACTCAGCGCTGGAAATGTTCAACTGCATTTCATTGCTGCTCGTCCTGCCGCAGCACCTTCCCAAGCACTTACACGGCCTCCTCCAGCTCGGCTGCTGAATGGGAAGGCTTCTTCAGGGAGAGGCTCTCGCTTTGCTGATGGAGAGATGTGGCTGTAAAGGGAATTTTATTGTGCCTGTTCCTGCCTGCGTGCAGCTGAAGGACACGCCGAGCAGCTCAATGCATCCCAGGCCACCGCGGCAATTAAACCCCGGCGTTCTGGGGCTGGCAGAGGCAGGGCCAGCGCCAGCCCGGAGTGATGTGTGAGCAGCACGGCACGCTCGGCAGCTCCTGCCTGGATTTATGGTCGATGCACGGACTGTGTACTTTTTAATAAAGCGCTTCTGAAATGCCCACGGAGCAGCCAAATGCTGAGTCATTATTATCGACGGCGCGGAGCCTGCCGGGGGGGCAAAGCCAGCACTGTGCTGTACTGCTCTATAAACTCCAGTCCTCCCTGCAGAGAAGCAATAATTAATCAGACAATGCATGATATGTAACAAATTAAAAAGATAAAACTTCCCAACAAAAATGATAGGACTGGAGAGATGCTGTGCTCGGAGCGAGCTGTCCCTGCCATCCCATTTCCCATGCTCCATCGGCACATAACTTCCATGGAACACGTGCTGGGTCCTGCCGGCTGGCTCCACAGCCCCAGTGGGGCGTTCCAGAACGGAGCACTGGCCGCCTGGCTGCCCTGGGCAGAGGGAAGCCAACATTCCATGCTTGTGAACGTGTCCTGGAAGCTCCTCCCTGCACTGATCCTGCTCGTTCCTGGCTTGTGAATAGCCGAGACGCTAAAATAAAGTGATAACAGTTATCACTGTGGAATTACAGTTTCTGAGAAAATCCCACCAGACTAATAATTAAAACAGAAACTAAAGATTCTGACAACCCTGGATTTCTTCTCAGGTTTCAGCTGTTTCTGCTACACAATTCCCTGTAGGAAAATCAGAATCTTCCTTCCATAGCAAACCCAGACACTTCAGGACGCATTTCTGTTCCCCTTGCAGCGGAATGGAGAAGTGAACAGTGACATTTCCTGTGGAATGGAAAGAAAAGACATTCTCAACTCAGAAACAACAGGGGTTTCACTTCCATCTCCCAACGCAGGCTGTGACAAGGATGAACTCCTGGCTTCTGGTGGGAGCATCTGAGACTGGGGAAGCTCCTGAACTTGGGCAGGAGAAACAAGACGTGGCAGATCTCTCCCTACAGCTCCTGAGACAGAAAGATCTGGGATCAGGAGAGTCACAGTGTGTGCAGAGAGGGGCGAGGATGGGTTGTTGAGATGTTCACCCCTCTGACCATCTTCGTAGTTCTTCTCTGGCTTGGCTGTAGAAGGTCCACATCTACCTTCCCCTGGGCACTCCAGAGCTGGATGCAGTGCTCAGGCGGGGTCTCACCTGAGCAGAGAAGAAGGGGAGAAGGTGTGAGAATGTTTCTGGAGTCAACCTTTGCTGCCTTGACTCCAGGAAGATGAACACTCCTCTCTTCCACAGTCACCGCCCTGCCCTTCAGTGCTGAGCTGGGCTCAAGTCTAAGGAGGCTTTTAGGCTGTGCACATCACACTGTTTCTGTAGCCTAAAAGGAGGTGTTTGGATTTCTATATTTAGTTGTCCTCACTTCCTTTCCTCCTTGACATTTATGAATTTTAGATGTCTTTCACGCTGGGCCTCTGAAGGGCATCCTGGAGAGATGCGTGGTGGCCCCTGCGCTGCATCTCCTGGTCCCGCAGGGATGTGGCTCTGGTCATGTGCTGGCCTGGCCAGGGCTTGCTCAGGGACCACGGGCACTGCCAGGATGCTCTCCAGCCTTTACCAGGCGTGTGGGGCTGCCACTTGCTCTGCAGCTGCCAGTGGGAGGGAAGGGGAGGGAGAGATGTCTGGGAGCAGTGGAAAAAAACGAGATTACAAGGGATCAGGGAGATGCTGTTAAAGTACATGGCAACTTACAGATGAAACAGGCAGTGGCTGCCTGGAGCTGAAGGCAAATTTGGCAGCAGACTTGTTCAGGAGACTGTCATGGAATAGCCTGGCTGGAAGGTGAGTGGGAGGGGGACCATGCGGACCCTGCAAGTGCACCTTGTACCAGCTGGTTGGGATGGGGCACCACTACCCTACCAATTAACCCAACCATTACCCTAACCACTACCTTAAACACTGCCTAAGCCTAACTGCATCACGAGGGGCTGTCCAGATCAGAAAGATGTAGGAGCAGCAATGTTGGGGCCCTGCTGGGATCGCCTTGCCGTGCCTTTTCCAGCTCCAGGCTGGACATGCGAGATGGAGAAGGGGGAGAGACCCCGGTCAGATCCTTTCCAAAAGCCCAAGGGACTGACAGCCAGACTGTGGGTGCATCCCTGCTGCCCATCCTCCGCCTCAGCAGAGCCGTGAAGGTGCAAGAGGCCTCATGTGCAGGGACAGGCAGGGAGCCAGCGGGGACTTTTCCGTCCCCAACCTCCACGGAGATGGACACCTGTGTCCCTCCTCTCTGCTGGGCCATTTTTAGCAGCCGTAATTATACCCTTTCAATCTATGTATAAATAACTGGAATTCCGGGTAAAATGTCGGGTTGCTTGATTTACATCCCCAGTGAGCCGATAAGGTTGCAACAAGGATAAATCACGGCAGAAGTGCACACTCAGAAGATCTCAGAGGAAGAGAGAGAAACTTGTGCCCCCCCGCTCTGCCATTACTCATGCTTGTTTGTAAAGTGGCCAGGATAGTTTTGGCATTAAACAAACATTGTGCGATTGCCCAAGTATTCCATCATTGTCCTAAGTGCCCATGGAGAGTTGCAGGAAGAAGGCACTTGTTTTTCCTGCCTGCTTCTGTTTTCAGGCCACCAAGGACAGAGCTGTAGAGGAGGTTACTGGATGGGGGCTGCTGTCAGGGGTCCCGGTCCCATTGCCCCACCGACCCTCTGGCCTCTCCACCTCAGGCTGGAGTTTTCAGAGGCAGCCATGCAGGACCCACTGAGAGATGGGGAAGGTGCTTTGGTTCCCCCAAACCCCCAGCCCTGCAGCGTTACCTGCGGCCGCTGCACCTCTGCCCAGCTGGCAGTGTGGTGGGGCTGCAATGGGAGACAGACGAGCTCGTCCTGGAGGTTTTTCAAGTGGAGATTAACCACTGAGTAGGCTGTTTTTATTTAAGATGCCATATGTCTCTTCCCTCTAAATATCTCTTCCATCAGATACCGCTGTGATTCCCACTCTGCCTCCCAACCCTGCCTTTGAGACACTACTGCAAACACTTCATAAAACCGTGTTAGATCGGAGATGGGAAATGCTTTGAAGCTCCTTCTGCCCCCTCCCTGCAGACGCCAGACCTGACGCGTGCGCAGCTGCCCTGTCCACCCCGCAGCATGGCCGGGGAGGGGACACTGCTCCCAGTCCGGGTCATGGCACCCATTTGGCTCCCACGACTCATTGGATTATGCTGCAAAATCCCTTCTCTGCCTGCAAAAGGGGATAGCAGTGTTATCCTCTTCCCCTGCTGTGAGCTTCAATATATCAAGGATTGTGAGGCACTTAGTGCTATGTAAATGGGAGACGTATCAGCTGTGCCTCAGATAAATGAATTTCACTTAGATTGATGGGTGTGAAGCACTTCCAAAATTAGGCCTATTCTTCTTAAATCAAACAGTTTCCCCAAGCCAGTTCAGCTCCATTGATGTAGAGGAAGTCATCAAGCTGCGATTCATCATCGAGCTCAATCACAGACCTTCAACATGCTGACCCATTGTGAGCTTCCTCCCTGGGCAGGGGGAGAGGAGTTTGGCCAGGCACAGGAGGAGCAGGACCCTTCTCCTCCATGCACAAGTCATCCATGGCTTGGGCTGCAAACCCATGTGCTTGTTCTGATCCTTACACCGCACTCTCTTTATGCCATTAAATGTTCTATAACATCACAAACGTCATTTCATTCAGCCAGCAAAGAGTAAATCCTTCTTATGCGTAGGAGCACCACCAAACTGCAGCTCGCTGAGTAACTCTGTAGTAAAGCCCACCAAGGTGTTTGCAGCAGCTTCTTTGCCTGCATGGTGGGCCTGCCACCCATCCCAACCTCAGGGGATGCCAGAGAGGACTGGGTCTGCAGGCTCCTGTCCGGGCTGGCAGTTCTCCTCTTCCCTGTGCCAAAGCCGAGCACCTCCTGCCTGCAAGGATCTGTCTGGTGTTTATGCGCAGAGCAGCTCAGCTCTCTCCAACTTTTTAACTGCAGATAATCAACAAAGCTGGGCAAATAATTTAGCGCGTATAATTTATTCTATGAATTTTGATTCTTTGCCCACAAGCAGCTTGTGCTGCTCACCAAGGTATTGGTGCTATGAAATTATGCAGGGGAGATGCTGCCTTGGCCCAGGGCTGGCTCAGTTGGCTGGCAGCGAGCAGGACACCCTGAGCACAGCAGTGATAGTCACGGGCTTGTCCTCCATCAGGTGCCTCGCTCGTGTGGCATTGTCCTGCTGGTGGCCTGGGAGGAATCCGACCTTAGAGGGCAGCTAAGTATTGTTAGCAGGAACTGTCCCCACACACCGAGGACAGCGCTTCCCAGTCCCCCATCCAGGATTAGGCATCCGAAGGGGAGGTACAACAACCCAGCAGCTGAGTAATTGTCAAAACGTGGCCGCATCATCCATATGTTTGTACCAAACTGCCCCATACTGTCATTAAATGAGGCTAAATATCCCTAGGAGCAGCAGTAAGCACAGCTGTGCTGTTTTTCCCCATTGGCAGTGGAAGAAGATGCTGCTGCCGCTGCCGCCTCATGCGTGGCCACCGTGCCAGTTATGAGCTGGCCCGAGATTCCAATGTGGGAGCTGAAAAGTGTTTTGCAGCTGCTTTGGGCCGTGTTTGCAGCGTGCCTCGTGTCTGTTGGGCCGGTCCCTCTGCTGGGCTTGTGCTCCTGTGCTGGTGGTCAGACACGGGGCAGCCACGGGGACACGGCTGTGGCCACACACAGGCAGCACGTGGCCCTGATGCTGTCCCCAACCTCTGCTCCGCTCCGGCCGCACATCCAGCCGTGTCTTTGTGTCTGACAGGTGCTGGAAGAGCTGACGCAAGTTTTCATTAACAGTTCCTCCGAGGTGGGAGTTAACGTGTTTGTAGAGAGAATGTGTGGCTGTAAATCATCCGCGGGCCCGTCCCCATCCCTGGCTGTTTGCCACCGCCGGCAGCAGGGCGTGCACGCGGCTGTCACTCCGTGGATGCCCTCCATCCCCTTTCTTTATCTCCTAAACATTGCAATCTTGTCGTCTGCAGCAAGAGCTACAGCCCTTCAACTTAAATGTGCCTGCCAAGAAAAATGTTGATTTTTTGCCTCCACCTACCTTCAGATATCTGATTAATTCAATGCAAGGAGCAAGGAATTAAGTTGAGGGTTTTTTAAGCTGAATACAGAAACATTGATGTAGAAAACCACTGTGGCTCTTAGAGCTGCCTGGTGACTGAGACAGCCTTAGAATGCATTTAGCTTGACTTGGCATGCTGGCTTTGAGGAGCTAAATGGAGAAGTGAACTAATCCCAGGTCTTAATGAATAATGTTCAAATCCAACTTTCATTTTCCAATGCGTCCATACATTCAAGAATGACTCACAAGGTGTTTGTTGTGCGGTGGAAGAATAGCCAAGCTGGGAAGGGTATTTTTATGTGTTTGTGAATCATTGTATATGATATTTTCCTCCACTGTGCCTCTCTGTCCTGGCAGTTTTCTGCAGAGAAATCCATTCAGCTGCACTGGAAATGTAGGCACTTTATAGAAAATCTTTAATAGCACCAGCACAAATGGATGGCTCTTATTTCCTCTCTGCAAAGTGGCGATTTGCAAAACCACTGCTAACAAATAGTTACCCTCCTCCCCAAACCATCAAAAAAGACCGATGGAGCCGCCTCCTGCCCCAGCGGGTCGGGCAGACCCTGGCACAGGGACAGGCACCTCCTGCCCCCCGGGTCTCTGAAGCCACATACGTCCATGGATGGGGACGTGGGAGCACTGGGGGATGTGGGATCCCACAGCCTGCGGCTCCTGCTCCCCACGGGTCGATGTGGGAGCGCACTGACTGCAGCGTGGGAGCGGGGCCGGGCGAACACATGGCTGCACAGGTGCCAGCGTCTATGCAGACACATATGGGAGAGACAGGGAACCGCACGGATCCTTTCCAACTCGCTCCATCCTGGCTCCCGTGCCTGTTTGTTTTCTGGTACACTCGTCTTGCTGGAATTTTTAACATTTAATTAGTCGAGCCAGCTGCTTCTGCTTTGCAAAGGGTTGGGCAGTTCTGCCTGGTTTCAAAGGCAGGTTTCTTTGTTCCCAGGATCCATCCAGGCTTCAGCAGAGGCACGGAGCCCAGTCCCCTGATCCCACTGCTGTTCCTCTGAGCACCGCGCTCCCAACGCTGGATCCAGGGACATGCTGGGAGCTGCAGGGTGCTGCCAGCCCGGGCTCCAGCCTGGCTGGGACAACAGCAAAGCCATACGTCACCTCTCTCTCCATCCCTCTCCACTGAATTGGAGCTGAGAGCAACGTTCTGCTCCACACTTTATTGTCCCTTGGAAACAGGATGAAAACCAGAGGGCTCATTGAGGAGGAGAAAGGGGCGCAGAGGCTCCGTGCCGAAGGGCTGAGGATGAGCATCTCTGGGCATTGCCACACGCCCTTCCTGAGCCAGCCCTCCCCACCCGGCCCTGGCAGAGCCCTCCCTCCTTCCCCAGTGCCCACCCAGCCCTGGAGGAGCACGGAGACATCGGCCCCATCCAGCAGCTGCAGGAGAGCCCATGGATTCTGGGGCAGCTGTTATTGCAGCCTGATTATCGCCACCGCTCATGAGAACACTTCTAAGGTGTTTGCTTTCAAAAAAAGTCAGAGTGCCTCAAATGTCAGGTGTCAGCAAAGCCTTTCTGCAGCCTCGGGCGTGCTCCCCTCTCCCGCTTCGAGTGACACAAAGGCCCCTGCACGATTCTATTCAGCCCAGATACCATCTCCAGCCTTTAAAGCCGAGAGAAGTTTGCCTGAAAATAGAGATGTGATCTTTATTCCGATCGTTCTAATCATTCCTTTTCCCCCGGGAAATAAATTTTTAATTGTTCTTATTCTTCCATAACACCTTTGAAGTGCTTTACATTCAAAGTCCAGGACAGAAGAATACTTTAAACTTTCCAATTTTCAGACCCTGGCAAACCCATCGCTTCTGACATAAACAAACAAAGCCCAAACATGTTTAATGAAACAGTTTCAGTTTTCAAAATGAACGATTTTGTTTTGATCAAAAAGCCATTTGTAGCTCCAATCTCGAAGACGTTTTCCCAAAATCCATTTAAGCCGGCTCTAAAAGCCTCTTTGCAGACAGAGGTGTGACGTAGGCTTGTTTGCCAGCCTGGATTCACTTCCCCTCATTAGAGCTGCCAGAAGTGAGACCTGGGTTTTGGGGGGATGGAGACCTCCTGTGCTGGTCTTAGGTGATTCCCCTGATGGGGGGGGGGGGGGGGGGGGAAGCAGAGCCTGGAAAACAGCGTCCAGGAACCCAAAATGTGCATTTTCTCTCTGCTGGGAAACACCGGGGAACAAAACGGTCATTTTCTCCCATATCCCAGTCCTTGCATATCTGACCCCGTGCGGGGATTCCGGTCCCGGCCGCACCTCCTGCAGCTGCCCCATTCAGCTCTGGGCTGGGCCCAACAGCCCTGCTCTGGATGAACTAAAAATTCATTTCTAGCAGGCGAAATTCATTTCTTGCCTCCGAAAGTGCTGCGCACGCAGTTGTTGCTGCCGGCGAGCTCATTAGCACCGCGACTCGCCCGGAGCCAGCGTGCCGGCTGCTGAGGGGACACGAACGGCTCCCACCTGCCCGGCCACGGGACAACAGCCACCTTCCGAGGCCGGGACACCAACACAAGGCAGAGCCGAGGAGCCGGCGGGCTCTGCAGGGCGGTACCCGGGCTCGGGAGGGGTAGAAGGGCAGAGAAGTGCAGCAAAATGCAGGGGGTGTTTGTGCAGCAGCAAAGCTGTGACCTGTTGGAAGGAACCAGAGCTGCCCCACTGCCAGGAGGAGCATCGCCCCCTCTCGCTTCCCCGGCCCTGCATCCCTTCGAGGACCTGCAGCGTTATCCCTGCATGAACACCCGAGAGAGTCCCGCACCTCGCCCGTCCCTGCAGCCGCCTGGAGAGCTCCAGCCGTGGGCCGGGGAGCATTTCCTCCTCACCCATCCCACACCTCTACTCGACCCTCGGTAATCGCCCTCCGACACTGCCCCGGGGATGGGCGGTACCCATGGAGAGCCCCCAGCTCTCACCGGTGCCTGCGGCTGTGGCAGAGCCATGAGCATCATCCCCCCCGCTCGCGGCAGAGCCATGAACGTTGTCCTCCCCCGGCTTCCCAAACGCAGCACGAGCTCAGTCCAAGGTGCTGCCTCAGGCTGGTCATTTTGTCGCTGCAGGGCTACACCTCGTTATCACTCCTCTGGCACCGCTACCCTTCGAAGTGTCTCAATAAAAGCGGAAAGAAGAGCAGTAAAGTCTTGTGGAAACAAATCCGAGAGGGTTTGGCAGGTTTGACTTATGGGAAGAGATGAAGGAACTGAACACACTAAGACAGGACACATGTACCTCCTGTGCTCTCCATCCTGGGGCAGTCCCATGCTCCAGCTGTGGGGACAGCGGGATGAAGCTGCAGGCACGGAGCTTTCTGGCTGAATCCATCTCTCCCCAGGCAGACAAACAGGTTGCTTTGAGGGTTTTTTATTTCCTCCATCACAGAGCAGCCATGTGCCTTTGATACCGAGAGCCTTTACACACTTTG
Source organism: Coloeus monedula (assembly GCF_965178545.1). NCBI lineage: Eukaryota > Metazoa > Chordata > Aves > Passeriformes > Corvidae > Coloeus > Coloeus monedula. Next base: position 6,181,097 of record NC_138805.1, on the reverse strand, counting down.
GGAAGCAATTCCGACGTGTTCTATGGGCACAGGGAGATAACAGAGAGCTCTCAAGGAACCCTCTGTGGCAGGGAAAGTTCAATCTTTGTGGTGCATCCTGCACTCACCGGGGTCTGTGCCTCAGCATCCCGCCCACTCCTCATTGCTGAGGAGCTTGATTACTCTCGCTGCTTTCCTGTGCCTTCTCTCTGATGAAGCACTCGGGGCTGAGAAGCAAAACCAGACCAAAAGTCAACCAAAGCCCTTGCCACAAGACAGACACAAATATCTGGAAGAAGGGCCTGCTCTGACTCCTGCAAGACAGGGAGCAGGCGGCTGCTCCCGCACAGTGCCCACGGGCAGAAAGGCTCTGCCGAGCTATTTTTAGCCCCAACATTGCAGAACAAGAAGCAGCTCCAGGCAATTGTCTGTTTTCTTTCTATTTTTTCCACTCCTTGTCTCTTTTCTCAGATTTATCCCCCGGGAGCCAGGGCAGAAGGGCTGTTTCAGGAGGAGGGGCTCCATTTCCTGAGCACTGGTTGGGGACATTCCAGCCACCACCCCGGGGCTGTACCTGGTGCCCTGCCGGATCACGGCCACAGAGCAGCCAAATTGAGCTGTTTCTCTTTCCAGAGCACAGCATTGGAGGGTGGTGTCTCATACTGAGAGGAAAACCCACCCCTGCTCCTGCTCTGCCTTCGGATGCAGCCGCAGGTGGAAGCGCCCAGGTGAAGGTCGCCTGTGGGCTGGAATGTGAGAGCAGCCGGGGCCGGGGCCGGCACTTCCCGCCTGGAGCATCCCCGTGATGCTGAGGGGCCAGGGGGGATTTGCAGGGAATTTGGCTGCTCTGTGCAGTGCCAGCAGTATTTCCGTGCCAGCTAATTGCATCCACATTATCTCTGGTCCAAAGAAAAGCCTGATTTGAGCCCCGTTTCTATGGGAAGTGGCATTGCTGATGCACAGCCGTGCACACGCTTTGTACCAGCCTCAGACGGCACGGCTTGACATGAAACAAGCCTACACAAAAATAAATTGTATTGTATTTAAATATTCCTTAAGTCATTTTAATGTATTTAAGTCTTAATTCATCTTCTCAAAGTCCCTTTTCCCTCCACTAATGTGATGTATTTGACAGAAAGATGAATGACGTTATTAAAGAGCCTCTCTGGCAAATTTCAGTAATAAAATCTCCCCTTCCCCCCCGCCTCTCTCCTTTGCACACACGCAGACCTCTGCTTCCCTCATCCTCACAGATCATTCCTGGTTACTGAAAGGGACTCCAGAACATCTCCTGAATCCTTCCCGTGTGGATTATTTAACCTCATGTGCCAATGCCAAGGGGTGGGACCTGGCTGTGCTGTGCCATGTGCCCTTGGTGACATTCCCAAGTATCCAGGTACCCTCCTCACCCTCACCAGGACCATCAGCCAGCTGGTGTGAGGCCGTCAGGGGCCACCCAGCCTGAGCCCGACCTTCCTCCACACCATCCCCACACAGACACCTCCCAATTTACACCCTGCTTCCATCCTGATTTATCATTTCCAGCACTCGGGAGAAGTCACACACATTAATCATTCCAGCTTTTAAACCATCCCCCTAAATCATTTCTCACACTGGGAGCCATTTGCCCCCAGCACTGGGCAGCCCTTGGATGCAACTTCCAAGCTGGGATGGGTGGACTCCATGCCCCATCCTCACCAGCACAACCACAGCTCTGACACCCTATGGAGGGAGGTGACACAGGGAGAGGCTTGTGAGGTCACAGCTGGCTGGGGAAGAAGGGGAACCCCTCTGTCAGCATGATCCCGAGGGCTGGAGGGAGAACCCTTTGGCTCAGGCAAGGAAAAGGCACCCTGGCCCCTGAGTTACTGTCGGGGTAAGCACAGCACGTGGGCAGCCTCAGCAGAGGGGATCTTGCTTGCTCCCTGCAGCTCAAGGCCTGGAATATCTCCCGGTGTCTCATGTTCCTGGTACGTGAGGGATTTTATTTCCCAGGCTTTTCCCTTTGCAAGTTTTGCCCTTTGCCCTGAACAGGAGGAATTTTACTAACTTTATCTTCCGAACCCCGGCACACAGAGGAGAGGAGAATAAAAGAATGTCATGACCTCCTCCATCTGACCCGAGCAGCAGAGGCAGAGGCTGCACGCTGGAATGCTCCCATTTTTGCCCAGGATGTGTGGAGTGGCAGCCACAGAGCTGCCAGAGTCCTGCACTGGGGTTCCCAGCTGGGCTGGAGGCTGGAAGCAGCAGCACGTCCTGGGGGTCCCACCCTGATCCCACAGGTCAGGGTGCCAGAGGGAGATAACAGATGAAAAGGGGGATGGCACAAGCAGCTCTGTGCCACTGAGGGATTCAGGGTGCCAGGCTGGAGGGCACAGCCACGAGCTGCCCCACAGAAGCCCCAGCATTGCGGGATCCCCATGGAGATCAGGCGCTGCCAAGGCACCGGGTCACGCTGGGTGAGACCAAGGCCAGCCCCTCTGCAGAAGCACCTTGTTTGCAATAAAGACAAGATCTGCTGCTCTCTGGTTGTTTAGACTCTCCAAAGCTTCAGTGATCTACCTAGACTGGCCTCAACAAGCTGAATTTCTGCTCCAGGTAGTGCAGCTGCTCCTCGCTGAATAAAACATGCGCTCACGCTGCTGCGCCCCGAAGACGAGCTCTGAGAAACCTTTTATTTCTCTCTCTATTCATGCACACGCTGATTTTTTTGGCAAACGCTTGCAAAGAGGGGCCCCACTTGTTGTTCCTCTCAGGTTATTCCATGCAGGGAACGACGTTGCTGTTTTCCTAAGCTTCCCATCACTCGGGAGTGCTGAGCCACCAGTGGGTCCGGCTCCGTGCTGCCTTCCCAAGGGATGCACTCCCAACGTGGAGCCACACGGGGCTGGGATTGCTGCTGTTCCCAGGTGGTCCTAAGTATCAGGGGAATGACAGTGATGGTGGCAGTGCAGCTGTAATGCAATGGCCAGAGCAGGTAGCTCCGGGATGGGATGGATATTCCAGCCCTTGCCTGTCTCCGTGTGCTGGGGGAGCAGCTCGGTGTTCTGGGCAGTGTTTGCACACCCACACCCCCAGGACAAACATTATCCCAGTCCTCTGAACTTGCCAAGGAGCCTGAAACCCCTGTGCAGCTCTGCAGCAAGAGAGAGCCTTTCCATAAACACGCCGAGATCTGTTTGGCATCTGCTGCCGTAATGACACAGCAGCTCATTACAGCCTGTGACATCCCACTGTAAACAGAACACTGTGCAACCCTGTAATTTCGGGAGCTAGATCAGGTACTCGTGGGCTTGGCATAATCCAAAACATAGTGGCTTTCAAGCTGAGTTTTCCTTTTCCTTTTCCTTTTCTTTTTCCTTTCTTTTTTTTTTTTTTTTTTTTTTTTGCTGGCTTTCCATGTCTTCGCTTCTGGTTGACATGGTTACAGGATCCTGAGGATGGGGTAACAGGAGATACATGGGTTTGGGTAGACTCAGAAACCCACTGATGCCTCCTGGAAAAGCAGGAAAAGCAGGTTGCCTTGAGACAATTCAGGTGCTTTGTCTTCTTCCATGTCTCTCCCTCTGTTTCTTATTTCCAAATAGAGATTCACATGAAGACATCACTTTCTTTCCCGAAGCCTTCCACCCACTGCTGCCTTTTCCCTGCCCAATCTCTTAATTCTCCGCTTGTGCCATCATCATCACCTTGCTGTGACTCACTACTCTGGCAGAGGAGACCCAGGTGGGGACAGAACTGGTGGTGGGAGTGAGGGCTTACAAAAACCAGAGAGATGCAGGCAAAGCTGTTCCTAAATTGAATGTTTTTCACGGTTCTTGCAAGCAGTGTCTGCAGTACTTTGAGATTATTCTCTCCCGGGGGGCTTCATAAAAGCCGTAAATACTCCAAATAGCTCTCAAGGTTGGCCTTGTGACAGTTCAGTTCCCGAGAAAATTTATGCTAATGTGCTGCTCCGTCACCATCCGGGAGCCCTGGCTGCAGATGCGTTTGTGCCTTCCAAGGAAAGATTTCAGATCGTGGTGTTTTGCTGAAAGTTAAATACATCCAGGCTTTGAAGCTGAAATCGCCTGGTAGTGGCTCCCTTCCACCATATCCCATCTCCTGGATTTGTTTAAAGACTACAAACCCACTTTTCCAGGAGCTCGAAGTCCTGCTGGGGGTGGATGGGAATGGGATGCTGCGCTGGGCAGCAGCACAAGCCCCTCCAGCCTGCTGAATTCCAGTTAGGATCTGTTTGCACCAGCTTTCCCTTTCATATCCATGGAGCTGAGGCCATACACCTCCAAGTCTTGCATAAAGCAACAGAGAAAAGGCAGCTCTGGGAGTGGGTTTCTGCAGGAAGAGGAGCAGGAGGGTGTAAATGCCATGGCACCACGGCTGGAGCACAGCACACCCTCAGCTCTTTGCCTTAACTGAGGCTGCAGGCACTGAAAGGGAAAAGAAAAAATCAGGGAGAACACACATGGAAGTGGCAAAGCCCGGGTGGATTTGGGGCTCCTGGAGGTGGCCCCACGTGGCTGATGGAGGAGCATCCACGGCTTCTCTTCACAGCAGAGCTCGGGGTAAGGGAGTGAGCAGAGCTGGGTCCGAAGGCAGGGCCAGCCCGCTCCAGAGGCAGCGCAGCCATGGCTGTGGGGATGGCCTCGGAGGAGTGGTGCTGTCACCACACCAGGAGCCCAAGCCTGAGCCCAAAGCTGGAACCGTCTTCCCTTCTGAGATGGGTTTGCAGCTCCCCTTGGTGGAGGGAAGTGAGGGGACAAGGGACAGCCCGCCCAAAACTGGGAAAAGGACTTCTGGGTTCCATGGGCAGAGAAGTCTGCACAGTCCTTCCCAGAAGCCATTTTACCAGTCCAGAAGTTCAGAGGGTTTGGGGATCCGTCCATCAGTCTCTGTGTGGGACGTTGTGTAGGGCTGTCTCGGTACTGTGGTTTCTGCAGTGATCCAGTTCTTCCATCCTGGTGAGAAACAGAAGTGCGGAGGTTGCACGGAATCCCAGTTCCCCCAGGAACCGCTGCTGGGCTCAGCTCCACAGCAGGGTCCTGTTCAGGGGGCATCAGCTTTCTCCTGGGGTCTGGATTAGTGCTGAAATTCCCCTCTCCCCCCTTCTTCTGAAGTGTCGTTTGCCATCGGCCCCCGTTACTGCACGTGATTGATACTTGGCATTAGGATGTACCGGGAACACGTGCCCATCGCTCCGCTGGGATGAGACACATCCATCAGAACTGCAAGAGCCAACCCGGCAAGGGGGGGAGGGAAGGCTGGGATCCCACCAGGGATCCTGCTGAGTCTGTGGGTCTGGGCAGAAGGGGGAGTTAAAGGTTTCCAGCAGAGGAAAAAAGGCTCCAGCAGAGGAAAAGCCTCTTGTGAGGGTGCAGCTCCGCAGCTCTGTGGGAACAGGAATGCCTGTGCCCAAGGGAAGATCTGGCTGCAGCATCCCACCAGGGCCAGACTCTGCTCTGGAGCAGACCCAGGAGTACCCAGAATTAACAGATCTGCATTGATTCTTTGTTTAGCTTCCCATTTATTACAGCGCTGTGGATAGAGATTAACTTCTGTTGTTTGGTATTTATTATTGTTTCGCCTGCTTTCCAATGGCAACCCAAGGTAAATGAGTAATGAACCACGAGCTCTGCCTGGCTGTGCTGTGGCTGCGAGGAAGGCACCTACCCTGTGCCTCGGATCCCTGGGATCTGGGATGCGCCTTGGATCCCTGAGGCTCTCCTTGAACCCAACCCCACAGCCGGCAGGAGTCAGAGCGGGCCAGCACCTCCCTCCCCAGGCAGATCATTAATAATCATTAATATGCATCCCTGCCATGCCCTCAGTCACTGGTGGAAGTGCTGATCCTGATTGATCGGAGACGCCTCGGCCGAGCTCCGCCGGCTCCGCTGGGCCCTCACGTAATAAGTGCAACCCTCTGGGAAGAGGGGAATTACTCTTGACACTGGGATTATATCTCTGCCAACAGCATCAATATTCTATTAAAGATATGTGATAATATAACACTAATTGCCAATCGAGGGCCATTAAAGGCAGCCTACAAACAGCGCTTCGATCTCACCTTTCAGATTAAAAACACCGCAGTGATTTCCTGTTCCTCGTGCTTTATTCCTGTGTTTTCTGCCCATGCATAATGCAGCAATGCAAATTGCCAGCCGGTGCCCAGACAACTGCTGCCTTCCCCTGCCATCCAAGGGTAAAGGATTCCTAAGCCTGGAAGGAGGCAGGAAGGACATAAATCACGTCCACAAGCCAAGAAAGGGGTGAGGGGAACGTCCTCTCCCATTCCCATTTGGCCAAGGGCCTAAGGGCAGCATCACAATTGGCCATGACTTAGCAAGGGGGGAAAACACAACTTGTGTGGGAAGAACCAGGAGCGGCCCAGCCCTGCCAAGGTCTGGAGATTCCTCACTGAGCCTTTGCCTCTGCCAGATCAGCAAGTCCCCATCTCCACAAGGAGAGCTCAATGAGTTACCACTCCCTCTGCTCGAGGCTTCAGTGTTTCCAGGGCAAGAACAAGCCAGTTTGGGTCTTCCAAGGCTTCAGGACTTGGAGACACTGGCCTGAATTTAAAGATGTTTTTTATTCCTTTATTTTTTCCTAAGGCTATGGAGGGCAGACAGCCCACGCCAGCAGTCACAAAGTCAATGAATTTGAAACAAAGAGCGTAAACTCCAAAAACCTCATCCTGCAGGGGCAAAGCCACCCCTGCCATCAAGCCTCAGTGCCCAAAGCCTCAGAATATTTTGCAGAATGAGGGATTGAAAGACAAGACCAGGTTCCTGGGCATCCCCACCTGCAGCAGGCGCAGCCCCCTGGAGATGGAGCTCCTGGTGAGAGCAACAAGAGCATTCCAGCCAAGGAGGGAACACTTTCCAGAGGAGAAGCAGGAATCAGGGCTGCCTCTGCTCCCAGCTGCCGTCAATGGCACGGTGTGGCTCAGCAATACTTCCAGAGCACAGAACCGAGGAGCTTGTGTGAAATAAATGTGCAGTGATGGAGCAGATGAGCCTCCCTCCACAGGATGCAATGGAGGATCTGCATTGCCCACGCTGCCAGTGCCTCTCCAGGGCGGCCTCAGCACAGGCAGCTCCCCAAACATTTATTTCCAGAGGTGCCAGCTGTGCATTATTGTAAAGACACACAGGAATATTCTCTCAGTTCTACCAGCTGTAGATTGAAGCCGCAAAGAGAAATCGTCTGAACCTTCATCTGATCAATCTTGTCAAAACATGTTCATTTAATCCCTTACAAATGAAAGGAAGATGCATTTAAAATGTCATTCTTGGGGTCTGGGAGCCCCGTTCCTATAAATCAGTCAACCCAGGTAAACCGTGTTATTTAGGAGCTCTTTGATAGCAGACGTGCCAGAGACATTTTTAAGCTATGCACACAAGGTTTGCATCACCTCAGACGTAGAATTATTCATTTTTCCCTTTCGTTTTACCTTTCCATGACTAAGCACCAGCACGGGGAGGGGACGGATGCGTGGAGGTCGCACAGGGACACACAGCTCCCAGGGAAGCAATGCAGGGTGAACCCCAGGACTGACAACCTCACAGATGTGCTGGCAGGGACGGGAGACGTGTCAGGCAATGCCTTCCTCAGCCCTCACCTGCTCGTACTGCCAGCGCCCAGGTGTGCCCCAGGGCACAGCGGTGCCAAGCGCACGGACACACCGTGGTGCCACCACCCCCAGGAGCAGCAGCCGGGGAAAACTCAGCTGCCCTCGCCCACAGCAAGGTCACTGCTCTCCAGCAAGAGCAGAACTCCAAAAAAAGCAATCTGGGAACATTTTCTGTGCCGCCTCCAGGAAGGATTGACCTCGCAGCCCTGCCACGGGCTGGGGAGAACTGGGAGCTGCAATTTTCTTTGCACCGCTGGGCGAGGAGCTTCACCTCCTGAACCTCATTTAGCTCCTGGGCTTGGTACCCTGCAGCCTTGCCAGAGGTGAGCTGTGAGGCAGCCCTGATATCCCTGCAGCTGCCCAAAGGAACTCACCGCACATCCCACAACAAGAGCCCCCCAAGTCCGATCCCCTGGGGATCTGGGCTTGGGCTGAGCTCTTTTGGGCCACCCCCCAATGTCCATTTAGCAGTAAAGATGTTTGACAGCTGTGACAATGGACAGGGATCAGTTGGGTTCTTTATTGGTCCTGAAGGTGCTTATATTTAAAACAATTTGTTAGGCTCCCCATGATTTACTGCTGCACTGGAAAATGGGGCTGAGTATTGATTCTTTGCCTTTTCTATCACAAATGGGTGTAATGTTTTATAGTATGTCAGAATAATAGCAGTGGGCACTTTATCAATGTCAAATGTTAAAAATGAACAGCTATTGTGATGTAGGAGATTAAATATGAAAGCTTGATGGGTATATAAAAGCAAAATGGCAATAATAAAGGGATTTTTTATGTTCAACTCGTTGCTCTCCCAAAGCTACCTGGGGAGCTATTAGAACCAATGTGCTGATCAGTGACACATCACCAGGGGTTAAAGGATGGCGAAGTGCTGGCTTTGGTTCCCAGGGAACCTTTGTGTTGCCCAGCTGGTTCAGGAGCCAGAAGTTGAATCCTGTCCTTCCCTGCCAGGACTCTGCACAGTTTTGTGTCCTCTGAGTTGTGTGTAAACCCAAAGCTTGGAGCTGGGACACGCATCTGGCTTTCCAGAGCCAAGAAGCCTCCCATGGAGAAAGACACAGACACGACAACCCAGGTTTGGTGCAGAGGGAACTTAAGGACTGCGAGGCAGCAAAGCCTGAGGGATTCAGGACGTAGTGCAAAGGGACCCCCCTGGGTGATGAGCCCAAAGCAGACCAGAAAATTGCATGTTTCTCACTGTTCCCACACTCCTGTAATCCAGACAAGCAAATTAATTGCAGAGTCACTTAATGCTTTGACTGGATGAGATGCAGGAGCTGATGCCAAGCAGTTGGCGAGGACACGACCCTGGGACCACAGCAGGACACAGCTCCCACTAAAAGTGGTTGGCAGGATGTGAGCTACACCTACATGGGATTTTTTAGATTCACAAAGCGAAGACCTTTCCATGAGGACATCTTCAAGACTAACTAGTCCTTAAATTTTTAACATCTGAAGCACAAGCATCTGTGCCTTTGCTCTGCACCCAGCACAGCCTGATGAGCAGAGCTGGTTTCAGCTGGCTGCTCCAGCAGCTGTGCCAGAGCCCGCTGAGCACAGAGAGGCAGAAGAAGCTGTTTCAAGAGCAGAGAAGAGCTTCCTGCAGCACAAGTGCGAGGTGGAAGCCTCAAGAGGAGTCTGGACTCGGTGAGCAGGAAAGAGCCTCACCTCCATGCTCAACACTGTGCTCACCTCGGGGCTTCCTCGCTGCCCTGTGGTCTGATCCAGAGGAATTGCTGCAGGTCTGCCAGCAGCCACCTCTCTGCGGCCCTGTTATCTAACACTGCTAAAAATAATCCTTCCTCGCTGCTCCTGCCCTCTCTGCAGCACTCAGACCTCCCCTCAGCACTCAGGGCCCTGGGGTGCCCAGCACCAGCCCTTTTATAGCCATGGCAGGGCCTAATTCCTGCCAGCCTGCTGCAAACCCTGCTCATGGCAAACAGCTGGGCTCCTCCAGCAGCCTGGGCTGCCCCAGCCCATTAACACCATGGATGGGATGCGGGGTGTGCCATGGACGGGATGTGGGGTGTGCCATGGATGGGATGCGGGGTGTGCCATGGACGGGATGTGGGGTGTGCCATGGACGGGATGTGGGGTGTGCCATGGATGGGATGTGGGGTGTGCCATGGATGGGATGCAGGGTGTGATCACCGCCACGGCAGCAGCTGTCAGCGGCAGCACCAGGGTGGGAGCCGGGGGTTTCAAAGCCAGTTTCTGGCAGGGTGACAGCTCTGTGGGCTGGCAGCTCAGCTCAGCTCCTGCGTCTCGGCCCAGGAGCAGAGCCAGCACGACGCTGTCGCTGGCACGGCCGCGTGTGCTGCAGACAGAGAAGCTCCCTGAGCACGTCCCGCCAGAGCCCCGCGGGGAATCAGCTGCTGGGGCCGGGTTTGATCTGTCCCCTGAGAGCTCCTGCTCCCCACGACAGACAAAACAGCCAGAAAGAGGAAGGAAAAATTCCAGAACTCGAGCACTAGAGGCGACTCCCCCTAGCATCATTAATGGTCTCACCAAGAAGCACCAAAAAAAGCCTTGTAATTCCTGAAGCCTGGACTCCAATTAATTTTTTTTGAGTTGTCGTAAGCAAGAGGAAAAAAATCTGCACAGGCAGGACAAATGTTCTCCTAATTACCTAAACACTTTATTAACCAACGCTAATTAAAGCATTTCTTGGAGTCTGACAAATGTCTGGAATTACTCAGTTTAGAAGTTGGTTTTGTCTCCCGTAATTTATACAGCGATGGAAAGTTGGGGAGGGGGGGGAATATCTTTCAACTAATGTTTTTTTATTAAAGCTGACAGCAATAATTAGTTATTTGCTACTAATGGGGTGGCCCCTGGAGGGAAATTTGCTGAGATGGATGGCTTGGGCTCACGCCAGCAGTAATTGGTCTGAGCGTGGTCAGGCGCTGGCAGGGCGTCCCGAATGCAGCCGGCACCGCGCTCCAGGCCCTGCCTTCCATCCCGGCCTCCCGGAGCCCCAGCAGCTCTGCAGATGGAGCCTGGCAGGAATGGCAGCAGGAAATGAGGCTGGAAGTTGGGAATTGCAGCCGGGGGTTTACAGGGAGCTCCCATTTCTCTGCGAATAAGGGTTTTGTGTTGTGCCACTCCGGTGGACAGTTGCTGTTGAGTATAAGGGATCCACAATAAAAATTTCATTTGTTTTGTTCCAGGGAATATCTGGTTGTGTTTTTCAGGGGCCAGTGCGAAAAGCATTGGGCCTGGATGTAAAGCTGTGCCTGATTATGAGGGAAGGGAAGGGAAGGGAAGGGAAGGGAAGGGAAGGGAAGGGAAGGGAAGGGAAGGGAAGGGAAGGGAAGGGAAGGGAAGGGAAGGGAAGGGAAGGGAAGGGAAGGGAAGGGAAGGGAAGGGAAGGGAAGGGAAGGGAAGGGAAGGGAAGGGAAGGGAAGGGAAGGGAAGGGAAGGGAAGGGAAGGGGACTTCTCCTCTTGCTGTTTAATGCTGAGCACTTACCATGAGCTTTTACCTCTCTGTTTCTCATCGCTGGAGTCAACTGACTACAGCTCTTCTTAAAAGTAGGTTTCTGGTTTCCACAGACACAGAAAAAGCCCCGATCACGGGAAACTAATGAGCTCTGCAGGTTCAGAAATCAGACTGCAAAGAAAGAGGATCCAGATTTTCTTTTCATCTCCTTTTTTTTGAGCTTGACATATAATTTTGAATGCTCACGTTGTCAATACCTTTTGTTTCTCATCCTTCCTATAAACTGCAAATGATCCAATTATAGAGTAAAAGGAGCAGAAAAGGGGGAAAGCAAGAGGAATAGAATAATCTATGGAGGAAAGAAAGTAGCTGAGATGAAAAGCTAATGAAACAACAAATCCAAAGCAGTGTGGACAAATTAACGGGGGTTTGGAGTCAGACAGGGAGGGGAGGGCAAGGCAAGGATTCAGGTCTGTCCCTTGGCCTCCTGCATCTCCACCTGGTCCAGGCTCCCTCCCTCTGGCTGACTCCTGAGCCCCCACTGGGTCCTATCACACAAAGGAGGCTGCCCTGGCCCCTCCTGCGGAACAGCTCAGGCCACGCCGTGTCCGTGAGCAGGGATGCCCTTCCGTGGGCTCAGACACATCAGCCCTGTGCAGCCTGGCATGGAAAGATCTAATTTCCTTCTCTTTTGTTTCCCCAAGAGGGAGAGGAGAAACGTGTCACTGGCTGAGAAAGGCGCTGGGACTGCGCCGGGGGAGAGGTTAAGTGGGGAGCCTTGACGGGAGTGTTAACGCCGTGCTGTTCCACGGCAGGGACTGACACTAAAAGCCCCGGTTCCACACAGGGCTCAGTGTCGGAGCTGTGGAATGAGGTGTTTCACACTGCCCGGCCTTGCTGGCACCACCACAGCTTCCCAAATGCTCCAGGCTGGGCATTTTCTCTGGGCTCTGGCCGTGCTGGCACCCAGAGCCCCTTTCCCAGCCATGCCCACACGATGGGATCCCAAAGCCTCTCCACACCCCGAAACCTCTCATCCCACACTTGAGCCCCAAACCACCTGCACGGACCCAAAGGGCACCGTCCCACCCCATGACATCCCTGCCCACATTCCCAGGAAAGGTGCATCTTCCCTTCTTCCCCTTGCTCTTCACTCGCAGGCCTCCCGAGGTGGGACACGTGGGCACAGCCTCTGGGGACTCTGCTCTGGGTAGATGGACCTACGGGAGCGGTGCCTTTCCTACGGCAGGGTCCTGGCAGCTCTCGCATTAGCTACAGATTCCTGCATTCCCACCTGGGAAAGCCTCGCCATTCCCATTTCTCTCTCTCCCTGGAAGATGCCCACTGGGGCAAGAGCAGAGTCCATGTGGGCAACCCCTGGCAAAGCCCTGACTGCATCCCAGCATTCCCAGTGGGAACGCCACGCTCCAGCTCCCTGCAGGCTCCCTCGTGCTGCAGAGCCCTGGAGACACCAAAAAGGCAACTCAGGAGCAAAAAAACCCACTTTATTTTAAAGCTTTTAAGGGAATATTGTGAAGAATGGAAAGGGGTTTTGATCTTTCTTTTTTCCCCAAACTAAAAAAAAAAAAAAAAAAAAAAAAAGCTTTTAAAATAAACAGCTGACAATGTCTCTTATTTGAGTAATTCTTTGCCAGCAATAAATGTGTCACTCTAAAGTGCTTTATTTAGAAATAAAAAAATGTTTTTCTTTGTAAAGTGCTCCACGTTACAGCAAGTTACAGACTGAGAATGAAATCCTCCTCCTCTCGCCACATCCCCTCCCCGTGAGATACATTCATATATTCTCCTATAATCTGATCTTGGTTATAAAAATATAAAAAAAAAAAGAGAAAAAAAATAGAGAGACATCTGGCTCTCCCCCACATCTGACATTTCCCTTTATGCCTGGTTTAACTTTTTTATGACTGCCTGGGTTCGCTTCATTGGAGAATTTCTCCCTTCAAATGAGTTTCCTGTTTTATGCTGAAATTTTCCTTTAGACAAACCTGGTAATTTTTCAAGTTAAAATGTGTATGTTTTAAGCACTTAGGAAGTTTAAGGATCCGACTGACGGGGACATAAATCCCAGTTTATTCACGCTGGAGTCCCTGTGTCTAACTGATCCTTTGAAAAAAATAAAAAGAGGAAAGAATGAGCCTGGCATATTTTTTACTTGTTTTACAGTAGGAAAAAAAAAAGCCTCAAACTGTCAATCCAGTGAGTAATTTATTAGTGCCTGCTCACACTTCCAAGCCTTTATGTGCTAATCCAGGGAAGGCAGCACTTCCTCAAGCATTAACTTGTTTAATAGGAGATGAAGAGGGGGCTGATGGGGCCTCCCTGCTTTGGGACAGCTTCTCCTCAGGGCATGGATGGGGGTGCCTGGGGTGTTCTGGCTCTGCCCAGGTACCATGGCATCTCTCCCACCGCCCTCATCCTCCCTTCAGCTCCCTGTGGACATCTCAGAATGCAGGATCGTGTCCTGGATGTAGGCAGGACGAGCCCTGGGCTTCGGTAATGAGGAGGAGGAAAAATACACAATCAAAAAAGGCAGGAAAATAAATGACCAAAGCAGAGCAGGGAAGGAAAACCTGTCATGCCCTAAGGTGGTGTTGAACAGTGTCTGCAGGTGCCTGGGCCCGCAGGTGGGGGTTTGGAGCCGCGGGTGACACTGTGTCATGTCCCCAGGAGCACTGGTGGCCGCGCACGGGAATCGCTCCTCTGGGCCCCTGTGGGAAGGAACGCCGAGGTTGGGGACTCTGTTTCAAGGCTGTGTCCCCACAATAAGCCCCTGGAATCCGGTTAAAGCTCATTTCTGAAAGGCCCTGGAAAAAGGGAGAGAGGCAAAACTTCAGGGAAGAGCAAGAAGCCAGATTTGGAGAGATCTCCTCCTCCTCCTCCTCCCCCGAGCCTCACTCAGAGGCTCTCTGACCACCCCAGCGCCCGAGCCCCCTCCTCTGCACCACCCGAGACAGACACCGGCATTTCCCCCTCTCCATCCTGGGGCTGGAGCTGGAAGACATCTCCATGGCTGTTGGCTGGTGAGCTGCCTGCCAGCCCGTCAGCAGAGAAATCAGCATCCCCTTCCCTCCAGCTAATTCTGCCCCTGGTTCTGGGCAAAAGCAGCTGGGGAGAGGCTCTGTGTGACAAACGCACTTCCATCTCCATCTCGGTTCCTCCACTGGGAACAAGGGATATTTACTGCTGAGGGCTGGGGGTCTGGGAGGGCTCCTGGATCCCCCCGGGGTCTCCTGCATCCCCCTGCCCACTGCAACGTGGCCTTAGGAGAGAGCGGCGGGGGCCAGGGGGACTCAATTCCAGCACAGGCTCAGCTTTCAGGTTCCATCCAAATGCCTAATTAAATTTTCAGAGTGCTAACTGCTCGGGATCCAACACAAATAGCTGCAGAAGCCAGAGGGAAAGCAGGGAAAGAATGGAGCGGGGTCGGGGGGAGGAAGGAGGGAGACACCTAAAACAAATAAATTAATTAAACAAATAAACAGGGAGAGAAATAACAAAGGGAAAGTAAACTAAAAGCAGCAGCAGCAGCCCTGGCCGCCAGAGCACTCATTAGCTGCGGGAAAGGAGGGAAGTGTCTCGCTGTCTGGGGCTGTCATCCTTCATCCTGACGAGCACTTAGGGAGTCGCGACCCCTTTCAGCATCGCCATACAGGCAATCAGCCCCTCGCATCGGTCACCGCCGCCGCGCCGCATCCCCGCCTTGCCACAGGCACGCTCGGAAAGAGGGACATTATATCCCCGCAGAGCAGGGATGGGGGAGGCTGCTGCCCACGCCGCACCCCCCCCCGCCTGCAGCTCATGCCAGGGTGGGCAGGGAAAAGCCAGCAGCAGAGGCAGGAGCTGCCGAGCCGCGGCCCCGCCCGGTGCCCGCAGCCCTGGGGGTGCCCCCGGCCCCGCGGCCCGGGAGAGGCCGGGGAGCGGCACATCCATCCGTGCGCATGCCGAGCTGTCAGCAAACACTGAGTGCAGCTGCGTTTAAAGGGAAAAAATCCAGTGTCGTCTGCCAAGGAGGAGCCCGGGAGCGGTTTGTGGCGAGGGCAGGGGCTGGGGGTGGCTGTGACCCCCGGGCCCTGGGGAAGGGGGATCGCAGGGGACCCGCGGAGCCGGGCGGGGAGCGGGGCTGCTCCCGGGGCACCGCCGGCTGCCTCTGCCCGGCTGCCCCCGAGCGCTGGGGTAATCTGGAGCACGGCTAAGGCTGGGGGAGGCTGAGCTGCAGCCCCGGAGCGACGGCCCTGCGCGGGGGCTGCTGCTCTCTGCCTCTGCCCAGCGCTGACATCAGCGCATCCCTGCCCGCCGGCTCGGGGTGCTCGTGGCGAGAGGAGGAGGATACGGCAGTCCTGGGCTTGTTCCAGTCAGGTTCACCGTGACACAGAGCCAGCAGTGCCACGGTTCCCTCTCCGTGAGCCGCAGCTCCGAGCACACCGAAACACCTCTGGATTTCCTCTGCAAACATTGCTTGTTCTGCTGGACTGTTTGCTCCTCTCCAACACAGGGGAGATTTGTCCGGGTGCTTCAACACCTCGAGAGCAAACAGTGTGTAGTTATTTAAGCAAAAAAAGCAAACACTTCTTCCACCAAAACGTGAAGTTAAAAAAGACAAGGGAAGAAAGGGAATTGCCTGTACCCTGTGAGAGGATGCAGAGCATCAGGACCTCCCTGGCAGTGCTGGGACAGTCAGCTCCGTGCTGGGCCAGCTGGGGCAAGGGGCAGCACACAGGTCTGACTGGCTTGGCCACACTTGTGCCCCTTTTTGGGAGCCTCTGCTTGGTTCCATGCCCTGGCATGGGGTGTCACAGCCTCTGGGCAGGGCCACCCCGAGGCACCACAGGTTCAGAGCCACTGCTGCTACAGTTCAAACCTTTAATTTTAATTTATTTCTTTCTGTACTTTCCCTAAAAAGAAACTGAACCTCTGTTTCAGTTTCCACTGATTCCATAAAGGAATCTCAGTTACACTGGGAGTCCAATTTATTCTTTTCTATGTATTCATTAAATCCCAGGTTGTTACTGCACTATTTAATGGAATTGATGGTGTAATTAAGCTACAGGCAGTCACTAACCACCAGAACCGTCAGGGAGGTTTAGGATCCTTTACTGCTCTGCTCCCGGTGTTATATGGCTCCTGGTTTCATAACAATGACTCCAGCCAGTTATACCCAAATATCCCCCGGCCTCTTCAGAATGAGTCCAGATTTGCCCCAACGAGCCTCAGCTTCAGGTTTCATAACGTGGGAATGACGATCTCATCCCGCTGCTGGGGGCTGGAACAAGGGGAGCAGTCTGGGACAGTTTGCAAATCCCTCTGAGGTTCACCAAAGGAGTGATGTGTTGCTGCTCTCCGGGGCATCAGCTCCACAGACATGAGCAGCTCTAACACGTGTGCGAGTGCCTGACCCCATTTTCACTCCTATTCAGGGAACTGGATCCAGTTTGATGCTGCTGACAGTCCCACCCAGCATTCTGTCCTGTGCCAAAATCCTCTGTTCTCCCCCACAATCAAATCTGCTCGGGTCCCTTCCCTCCTCACCAAGGGAAGCACAAACCACAGACAAGGGCTGGAGCACTTGCACCGTCCCCATGGGCAGGACAAAGGCAGCGCCGAGGGGCTCAGAACCGCCCCAGCATTGGGGTGCCTCCCTCCTCCTGGGCTTGAGCACCCTCCGTGCTCCACCAGCACCTTTGGCTCCCAGCAGGCACGGTGCAAACCCCCCAGCAGATAAATACTGCCCGCTGGAATGGGCCTGCGCCGGGAGAGCCAGGATTGGAGGCCAAGGAGGAGATGTCCAGCTCCGGGTGGCGGCTGGAGCAGAGGGGAGCTGGTGGGCAGCACCCACACTCCACAGGGACAGCCACAGCTCTTCCCTGCTCCCTGCCCGAGGCTGAACCTCCCAGAGGCCTTGGGGATGGAGGTGAGGCCATAATAACAACTGCTACTGCGTTCAGAGATTGCTTCAGGAGCCTTATCTGCCCGGAGATATCAGCATCCGATCATACGGTAATTACCAGGCCAGATTTGCACTAATTGGCTCTCTGGAGTAAAGTTACCTCCGATCTGCGTGTCCTGGGTGCTCAGCAGGCAGCGATTTACAGCCCAACAGGTTCTCTGGGATGATCTAACAGGGATTAGCTGCAGCCACCAGCCAGGGAGACAGGGACCCTTGCCAGACGCACGTCTGCAAGCTTTAGGGAAAAGCCATGGCTTTTTAGGGAAAAACTGTGTCTGTGGGCTCTGCCACCATCTGTGCACAGCCCGGGTGTCCCTTCAGGTCCCAGTCTGTCATGGCCTGCCTGTGGGTGATGTCTGGTTTGCATAATGGGATGATGCAATAACGTGGTGGCTTTTACAAGGGGATGGATCCAAAGCAGGGGTGGGTGTGTTGTGGGAAAGGATGGTTCCGTGCCTGCCTGCAGGACAAGGAGGGCTGGAGTGGCTCCTGGGGAGCATAACCCCCTGTCCCAGCACTGAGGGAAAAGGGTCTTCAGCCTTGGAGGCTCTTTGCCCTCCCTTGGTGGCCAGTTCTGCACTGCTCCTGCAGCCACCCAGCAGAACCAGCAGATCTTATCCCCACCAAGGTCAGCTGGTTTCTTCTGGTCCTCCCCGGTGCCCTTGCAGTGACCAAATGCCATCTTTCCATGTCTTTTTTCCTTGTTTTTCATCTGTAATACCGTGTGTTTCGGAGGGCAGGTATCTCAAAGGCACCCCAACACGAAACCCCCTGGTTAAACACGGGAAATGACTCTTCTGTTTTACTGCAGCTTCAGCTGAAAAATGGAGACCGAGGAAAATCATGCAGAGCAGCCAAGTTAGGGGTTTTTTTACTATTATTTTATAAATCAGTTTTCTTTACTGAAAACACCTCAGAAAATCTCCGAATCATCACCTGGGCGATGGGAGTTGGTAACACGGAGAGGGGGCCCTTCTCCAGGGCAGGATTTTTAATAACTTCCTCACCACGGGAGGCTGTTAGAGAATCTCAGCTGGAGGATTTTTTTCACCCAGCTGGATCTTGCAGTCTTCTTACATCATTAACTCACTGAGATAATTTCTGAAGAGGGGTTTGTTAGGAGTTGGTTTGATTTCCTTCCTGACAAACCTTCCAGGTAAATCTCGGTGCTTTTTTTGTTTTCCAAGGGAAAACAAAGTCTCTGATGTGACAATCACTGTGTCCTGCCAGACCAGCACACTTGTCCCAGGGTGAGGAACACTGATGACAAATTCTGTGGCTCCCTTGGGGCAGCAAGGGCTCTGCCTGGTGGACCCTGGCTGCTCTGCTGCTCTCCTGGAATGCTGGAGTGGTCCCGGCGGGATGCGGTGCCAGCCAAGGCCCCAGTGCTGGGGCAGCAGCAGCAGCTCGGAGCCTCCCAGTGCCGTGTCCTGCTCCTCAGCTCACGCTTCAATTGGCAGGTTGGAGGCTGAGAAGAAATGTTTCTTTCACAGCACATTACCAGCAATCACAGTCTTTCTTTCTTCTTTATATCTAAAGAAATCCTCGCTATTGCCAGGGCCAGAGGTCAACACTTTCCTTTCTGCTGCTCTCACTGCCACACGTCTGCTCTGCTTCTCCTCTTCCAGAGCTCTGAAGTTTGTAACAGGTTGGGGTTTTTTTTCTTATCTTCAGCTGAGCACTTGGGATTTGATTTTTTTTTTCTTTACACTTCCTTTCAAGAGCCCTGCAAACAAGACTCCAGACTCTGGGACTGTTTGGGCACCCATCCATCTCCTGAACCCTGTGAGTCTGGCCAGGGTTTGCTCTACCAGAAGTAACACAAGGCCATATTTTAAGTCCATAGCAAATTATTACCGGAAAATGACCCTGCAGCTATGAGTTTCCCAGGTAATCCAACTGCTGCTCTTGCATTGCTTTTAAATGAGTTGCCTTTTAATTCTATCAAGCGCTCGCTTGATCTCACGGCACAGGAAAGGATAAATATTGCTCCTACTCCAGGAAACAAAGTGGCTTTGGCTGAGAAAATATGCCTTGGGGAAAAATTGGTCTGGCCTGGCTGTTATGGATGACACAGGTGGAGAGGGAACGGGGAAGTCTCTGTCAAGGGCTGCTCCCCTGCACGCCAGGGCCTCCCCCCATGACTCATCCCTGGCTGAGGGATGACTTAGGAGTGACAGGGGAAGCCGATCTCCATTAAACCCAAATCGTTTGTCACTGTGCAAGGAGCAGTGACAAGGAGGACAATTAGTGCGAGCGGGAGGTGATGTTTATGATGTGGAGCCGTGCCCATTAGCCAAGTGTTTATCAGCTGGGTGTTTGCCCATCCCTGAAGGGCAATGAGGGAGTTTGGTAGGGTCGGGGAAAGGCCTCGCCATCCTTCTCCAGAGCCTCAGCTTTCATTAAAAAGATCATAAACATAGAATAATAAAGCAGTTTTCTGCTGTCACTTGTGGCAAAGCCATCCTGAGGCAGCTGATGCCACCTCTGTTTGCAGAGAGCTTGGGCCAGGATTCCCCAGATGAGGAGAGCCAGAGCCTGGGGTGGGCAGGGGATGCCCCATTTGTGGGTGGGGGTTCAATCACTGGATTCTGCAGTCGTAGCCACCAAAGAGCGATCACACTGTCACTGCTTCTAATGCTCTGGCAGCAAGGGGCACAGGAGGGGTTTAATTTCCTTAAGTGCAACCTCATTCTACAGATTTGGCTCAGAAAACGTATTTGTCCAAAGCAGAACAAAACCACGGGGTCAGCACAAGGAAGAACTGTGAGAGCACAGGGCACCTCCTTCCTCCCCAGGAGCCTTGAGCCACTTGTCCCCACAGACCCACCGCTGGCCTTCACCACCTCATGCGGTCCCTCCCTTCGAGGAGCAGAGGAGTTGCCCGCATTTGGCACAAGCTGTCATCCTGCTCAGCCTGAATTTCCCTTGTGCCGAGGCGGAGACCTGGGCTTCCAAGAGACATGTCCCATTTTCTGCTTTCTGCTCTGGCAGAGCCAGGAGCCCGCGGAGAGGACGCGCTGGGGCGTTCCCTGGCCAGAGCTCCACTCCGGCAGCCTCGTGCCGGGCTCCTGCTTGTTTTTGCTGTACCTGTGGGTGGATGTGGAGCCTTTGATCACCCGGGATTACTGCAGCATTATGAGCTCCCGAACAGCAGCGGCTGCTCTGGATACAAAAGTGGGTCATGTTCGGTGCTGTGCCTGTGCAGGAGCTTTGATGCGCAGGGAAAGGGGGAGGCTGGGACGGAGCATGGAGGGATGGGCTGGGGCACGGCTTGTGTGGGGCAGGTTCAGCTTCAGGTCCCGGGAGCTTGGCTGGGTGTGCTGGCAGGGCTGCCTGGGGACTGAAGGCTCTCTGTGGAAGTGGAGGATTGCCTGTTTCCAGAGATAAGGAGGAGGTGTGGGAGATGGAGGCACGACCAGGCTTTTCCATGCCCGGCTCTCCTCCTCTCCCCAGCCCTGCAGAGGCGCACGACACGGGAGCTGCCGGCAGCTGGGAATCGCGCATTCCCTCAGATGTGTTCTGCTGCTAATGAAATCATGTAGGAGACATCGTTCCCCGTCACTTCCAGTTACACCCCCCTGTGCCAGAGCCTGCCAGCATTCCCCTCCTGCGTGAGGGTAACAAACCTCTGCTAAAAAGAAAGGCCATTAATAATAATTACCACAAAGAAGAAAAAAATAACCCTCTCTCTTTCTCTCTCTCTTTTAATGAGTCCTGGAAAAAAAACTTTCTTAATTGAAAAGCTTTCTACTTTGGAGTCAGCTCCAGCACTTCAGAGCAGCCCAGGCAGCACCAGCAAGAGAAGATGAAACAGAGGGATGGGTCAGACAGTGCCTGACAGGGGCCAAGGGACTGACCTCAAAGCCAGGGGCACACAGACACCATCACTGACATTCAAGGAATGACCAACAAAGCACTAATTGGATTGGAAGGAGGCGGCAGGTGGAAAGAACCAAGGGGAAATGGATGATGTTTGCCTTGGAGCAAACATCATTAGGAAGAGAAGTTCAGGTGAGGAAGAGGAGCTGGTCCTGAGCGGTGGATCCAAGCAGAGGGTGCCTCTTGGAGATCCCCCAGCACTGCCCACAGCTAGGATCAGCGGGCTGGGGCCTCTCCGCCTGCCTCTGCAGGGGCTGCAGGGGCTCAGGGGACGATGCCAGAGCAGGGGAGAAGCCCATGCATGGCGTGGGAGGATGCAGGTGGCTCCCTGAGCACGACCTGTCCCCACAGGGTCTTATGCAGAGCCTGTAATTCAATTCTGAGCAAAACTCATCAAGGGCAGGGAGTAATCTGCTCTTGTCTGGAAGGGGCTGGAGGATTTATGAACCCGCCTGTCTGGTGGTGAAGTGCCCTCCTGGTAAATGCTTTGCTAAGCGTGCGTTCATCTTCCTCCCTGGCAGCAGCCGTGCAAGGACAGGCTGTGAGAGCAGGAGAGGGAGTGGGGAGGGAGGGACAGCAGGGACAGTAACCTGGCTGGATGACCACTCTCCATTCCAGGCCTGGGTACTGACCCACAGGCTGACAAGGGGCCCCAGGACAATTAATTTAAGCCGTTGCTCAGGAAGGCCGAACGCCGCGAGCCATCCGCACGCCTGGCACCAGCTCGTTTTCATTTCTAGCTCAGAACTAATGAGCTAAAGCTTTATCAGCTGGCAAGACAGGCCCCACTGCTGGAGCATCCACTGCCCCCATCCCAACGGGTCACGGAGAATGGCCACGGACACATCACCTCTAAGCTACGAGGGCTCATTTCCTGCCGTGCTCACCCCTGTGCGGGGTGGCCGCTCCTCCTGCGGCGTTCACAGCCTGGCAGCAGCCCAGCCCTGGGCAGAAAATGCTTCCACTGAGGCTTGATTGATCGCCTCACATTTGGCTACCCACCCACTGGATTAATGAGCCGTGGGATCCAGGATGTGGCAATGTGCTCTTCCCAATGGCATGTCTGCCCACAGGTGACCCAGAGGGGATGCTCCAGCCCCTGTGCCTGCAGTGTCAGTGCCCCTCCTGCTGCCTGGGTGCTGTGCTGGGGAGCTGCGAATGGCTGGCACCACTCAGGACTCCTTCACAAAGCCCAGTATATAGAAGATAGGAAGATCCAGCACGAGCTCAGCACCTGGACACTCTGGTGCTCCTCTCCCACCCCTTTCCACACTTCCAGTTTTTGTGCCCTTGCTCAGTACAAGGGCACAGCCCAGACAGAACTACCAGAAGCCCAAAGCACCCATTGCATTATCTTTATGCAGGCAAATGTTTTTCTCTGCCAACACCCCCCCGCTGCACTGGCCCTTGAAGCAGCTCAACAAATCAGACATTATCATCGTTGGGATAAATGATGTAAGGAAGAAAAGGGATACAACAGTCTGTGTCAGAGTTGCCATCAGGCTCTGCCTCCCAAATTGGCTCAGAGAAATTAGCAGGAAGGAAGGAAGGATCAGACAAAATGATAAACCCGCTTACCTGCTCATTAATTTAATCTCTTCTTTTTTCCTCCCCTCTTCCAGCCTTGTGGTTTCTGTAACTGTAGTGAACAGCAAAGTCCTAGATGAAAGGGAGAAGACGTCTGGAAGCACAAAGATTAAAGGAGAGTTTTTAGGATTAGCCTTTGATTTTTTTTTTTTTTTTTTTTTTTTTTTTTTGTCTTTGGGTTGTGGTGATTATTGCTGCTCTTCTCTGAGCAATCCTTCTGGGTGCATCTGAGGGAGCACACGGGCTCCCCAGCAAGTTCTGGGTGTTTTTCGGAGGACACAGCAGCAAATGTGCATCAGCCCCTTCTCCCTTTCCCCCCACCACAGCTGGAAGTGTTCCCCTCAGGCAGGCGATCCAGTGGCTGGGAGTTTGCAGGGATGGCAAAGCCATTCCTAAATCAGTCAGGCTTGGATTTATGAAGCCAGACCTGGCTGGGGATGGCAGGAAAGCCCTGGGGCAGGAGGGCTCCTTCCTTCAGCACTGGAATGTTCCTTCATTTGGAACAGCTTTTTCCTGTTGAATTGGGCTTTTGAGTCCCGTCTGGAAACCAGGCCAAGCCCCAGAAGGAGGGCTCGGGTTCTGGAGAGGAAGAACCAATGCCAACTGTGAGGTGCCAGGGGCAGTGGATGCAGTGCCCCAGCAGATGAGGAGAAGAGACCTGCACAGCCCCACAGTGGCCAGGCAAAGCCAAGCACCACCAGCTCCTCAGCTTTTGTTTAGCCAACACCCTTGGAGCGTTTCCAAAGCCAGCACCAGAACAAATGAATGAAGCAGCAAACCCTACTGAATTTCCTTCCTGAAAAAGCAACCTATTTCCTTGCTAAGGAAAATAACTGGAGGCCATTGCTGGGAGCCTGGAGCACCACATGCCCAGCTCAGCCCAGCTCAGCCCAGCTCAGCCCAGCCCAGCTCAGCTCAGCTCAGCTCAGCTCAGCTCAGCTCCCGTGTCCTCGTCGTTCTCCTGCTCCCTGAAGCAGCGGGAGCGCAGCACCAGATCGATGGAGCATCGAGACGCAGAGGAGGCTGTGCCGGGCTCAGAATGTGATTTATGATCTCACAGCCAGGCTCAAGTGCTGCGGTTGGGCTCTGGCTGTGCTGGCACTCAGTGAGCAGCCTCCAATTAGGTGACCCCCCAGGTCTCCCTATTGATTTTGGGGGGAAGGTGTACTTTTCTCATTACGCCTTTGGCAGCAGCGCCAGCAAGGCTGGGGTGGGAGGCCCTGGCAGGGGAGCAGCTCTGGAGCGCAGTTCAGGGATCTCTGGTGGCCTGGCAGGGTGGGGGGGGGGTGCACACAGGATGCTCCCCAGGCATCCCCCTCCTCTCCCAGGCCTGGGACAGATGGGCACTGATGGGTTCCAGTCCCCCTTCACCACCTTCACTGCTGCTCGCCATGTCCCCAGCTGCTCAGGGCCAGGCTGTGGTGTCACCTCTGCTTCCACGACAAGTCCCCCACTTTGGGAGCAAAAAGTTCATTTCTCAAGCAATGCTGCCTTCCCCTTGCTCATTAAACAAAGGAGGGGGAAGAGCCTGAGAAGACAGAGCTCCTAAATTGATCAGCACAGTTTCCTAACGAATGCCCTTTATGTTTTACATAATAATATAAAGCTTTTTTCAGAGACAAGGGCCTCCTACATCAAAGATCCCGCTCTTCCACTCTGAACTTTTGAGCCCTTCTCCTTGGAATTAATGTGGAAAAACCTAAATAGAGTTTGAGAGCAGCTCGAGAGCACATCTGGAGCAAGGAGCAGGGCTGACCCTGCTCAGCAGGCACCTTCCTTTGGCTGTGTATGCTCCCAGAGAGAGGTGGAATTGCTGGAGCAGCCACGGTGAGCAGGGATGGGGAGCTCTGTGTCCCTCTGAGCTGGCATCACCCCTGGGAGAGGTGGCTTAGAGGAGGGTGCTTAATTTGATTCTGCAATCTCCAAGTCGGCGCCTGGATGCTCTGCACCACAGGCTGTGCAAACATAGCGGGACAGGCTCCTGTGCCCATATTTACCCTGCTCCCAGGCCAGCCTGGAATGCTTTGGGAGTTTAGTGCAGGGTAATGCCAGAGGGCAGATGATCAAGGGCATCCACAGCAGCCCCACCAGCCCTTCCTTAGCTGCTGTAGGTACAAAGCTTTGCAGTGAATTTGACACGTGCAGGACTCAGGAGGACTGAGACAGCGATGGCAGCAGCTCCGGAGCAAGATCTCCGTGCTTTAGTGGAGATGGTGCTGCTCGGTCCGAGGCTGGACTCGATGACCTTGGAGGTCTTTTACAACCTTAACGATTCTGTGGCTCTGTGACCTCTCCAGCCAAGATGAAGACTCTCACTACTTCCCATTCTTCCTTCTCAACATGTGGCATCCTTTGGGAGCGCCTGGCCAGCCCCAGCTCCTGGGGACCGTGGCTGAGCTGAGCTGCTGAGCCCACTCTGCCCCACGCCGGGATCTCTGTGCCTCGTTGCGGCTGGATGAGCTCCACCACCGCTGCTCTCGGCTCTCTGCAAAATGCAAATTGCTGCGCTTGACCTCCCCGGGATAACGAGGGGAAACCTCCCCTAATTAGCACTGCAGTCTGTGGGTGAGAGAAACCAAATGTTGACTGTAGAGCGGCTGCACTTACTGTAAATTCCAACATATGCTGTGGAAAAACGCCGCCCAAATAAGGCTTGGGAAGCACGGGGTGTTTAAATAATAATGAACACTCACTGCTGCTTATCGCAGAACACAGCGCAATCAAGGCAAAGCTGCGGTGCTGCGTCCTCCTCCCTGCCAGGACACTGTGAAGGGCCAGCAGTGGAGGCATGGGAATCCCGGGGACACAGAGAGGCTGCAGCAGGAATTCCAGGGGTGTGTGCAGGATTTACAGGCATTAGAGACAAGCCCCGTGGTGTCCTTTGAGGGGACCCTGCGGGATGGCTACAGCAAGGACTTGCAGCGGGTGAGGTGTTCTCCAGCACTTCAAGGTTTCTGCTGGTCACTTGCAGTAGTCCAAAGCATGTAAAATATTTATTTGCTCCTAATTAGGTGTAATTACCACTTAACCTGGAGGAGGGATATACCCAGCATGCCCGGCAGCTCGATACACTCGCAGCTGAACAGCTCCACCGCAGATAATTAAAAGAGAAGGGCTCCTGCCTGCCTGGCCTCGGCAGCCGAGTGTTTGTTTTAGTGAGGAGAACCTCGTGTGCCTGAGCTCATCCCAGGGCTGCTGGCTCCTCTCAACGGCGCCCGAAAGCCAAACCGGCCTCATCTCACCTGCAATTTCCATGTGATTATTCCCTCCTCGGTTATTCAGCTCTGGCTCAGGCTGTCCTTCCCTTGCCCGTTTCCTGCCTCCAAGGAGACCTGTCCACACCGCTCCATCCCATGGGATCAGGCTCATGCCTGCTCCTCGCTCACTCATGCTGCTCCTTGGAGATCTGGGAGGGTGAGAACATTTCTTCAATTAACATTTCTTCAATCAGAATCATGTCAGGAAAAAGAAACGAGCTCATTCACAGGGCCATTGCTTCCCTGCTGTCACTGTGTCCTGCACAGACTACGAGGGATCACTTCTCCTGTCCCTGTTGAGCTCTGCCTGAGCCCCAGCTCCAAAGGGACAGCAGCATCACCCACGCTGCTCCCTCTTCCATCCCCCCTCCTCAATGACAACAGCAACAGCTGCCTGAGTTTCAAGGACTTCAACATGTTTGGGCAGAGCTGTGCAAAAAATACTCATTTAGACCAACGTGTGAGCACAGCGGCTCGGGGAAGCTGCTGCTCCCTCCCTGCGGCAGTGGGGTCAGAGCAGCCCGTGGAGAGCCTGGCTCAACCAGCTCCTGGGCATGTGGGAGCCGCTGTGCCACCACATTCCAGCCCTGTGCCACACCAGATGCTGGTCTCCTCCCCCGGGATGTGTCACAGGGCAGGGGATGCAGACCCGCTCCCGACGGAGCGTCGGGCCCACGCTGACCCCTCGCTCCGCGACACCCGGGCAGCCCCAGCACTGCCAGCGCGGCCCTGCAGGACAAACCCAACCACCAGCTCATTCCAGGACCAGATGCTGCCGACAGACAAAGAGTTTTCAACCTTGCTGGACCCAATAAACAGCTGTTCTTTCCTGCTCCCAGCCATCAATCACAGCTGACAGGCTTCCCCCCATGGTCGAGAGTGTGCTTTTCACCTTAACTCCTTAGAAGGGCTTTTTCACCAGTTGGAAACTCATAAATACCACTTTGCAAGCCCAGGTAGGGCTAATGATGGATGGCTGCTTCACAAATATGCCAGAGGCTGTGACCTAATTGTCACCGAAATACTTCCTGATTAACTAATAGATAAAACCCAATTAAAACTTCTGCTCTTCCCAAAGTCCCTGGCACCTACTATTTCTCCCCTTCTCAAACTCTGTCTTAAATTAGATCTGGCTGGACTGCTCCAAACAGATGAGGATGCTCTGTCCACCACTTTTCCTCCAGCCATTGGGGCTTTCATGGGAGTCCCAGTGGGTCCAAGAGGGATTTGCAGCCAGTCACAGGTGTAAAATTCCCCGGGAGAGATCCTAGAAATGAGAGGATAGTGACAGCAGGAAGGGCACATTTTTTTCCCCCTACTTTACCGGTTTCTTCCTCCACTGAATAGAGCTGCTGCATAGAAAAGCTGCTTTAGCACATTTGCTTTGATGTGCAACAAGTTAATTACTGTAATAGGTTCATCCTTCTCCCCCAGTATTGAATTGTGTAGAACATCCATATAAATTGTCATGGAGTTCCTCATTTTGACTCCATTTATTCTTTAAGCAGCCCTAGCAAGAAGCCTGCAGAAGGATTTGTTCCAAATCCCATGTACCAGGTGTATCCACTATTATTTGCTCTCCTGATACTCATCTCGATCCATCTTTGGAGGGAGGGGACTCGTGGATGCCTCATCCTGCAACTGCTGGGCCAGGGATCAATGCCAGGGAGCACGAGGCTCCGAAGCCCACCTGGCTCCTGGGAACCCTCTTCCAGCTGCAAAGGAAACTCAACTCCTCATCTCCCGTTTTCAGCAGTAACCCCTCTGCCCAAGGGGTGGATCCTTGGTCCAGCTCAGCATCTGGAGCAGAGCTGCATCCCCGTGTCCAGGCAGCTCCTGGCTCACCCAGCACTGCCCTGGTACACTCTGACCCCAGCCCGGGACCCCCACACCGCTCCCGAGGCAGAGCAGGGAGCCCCTCCAGCACATTGCTGAGGCCAGGACACTAAACTGTCCCATTTTCCCCGATTTCCTGCTCTCGATGCAGCTCCACAGGCAGGATCAGCTTGACCGGGCTCATCGCAGCGGTGTAACCTCGGCAGCGCCGCTCCCGCGGTGGCACCGCAGGGGGAAATTGGGAGGAAAATGCCGGAGCAGGGAAGCTCTGAGGCTGATGCTCCGTGCGAGCCGGCGCAGCGGCCCCGGTGACCTTCCCGGCCGCGCCGCAGGAGCCGGGGGGCCGAGCTTGCCCTTGCGCTGCTCTCGGTGCCAAATGAGCCGCGGGCTCCCGGCAGGTCCCGCACCGCGGGCTCCGGCTGCCAGGCACCGGCTGCCCCCCGGCAGCCCCGCTCTGCCCCTGCCCGGCTCGGCGGCGCGGCCAGCGAGGCTGTTTGCTGCTTTACACAGGCTATCATGTGCTGTGCCACAGCGGGGGACCGAAAATGACTTTATAGTTATTGTTCCTCAAATTGGACACCCCCTTGGAGCTTAGATAATATGAGATGAAACAGCCTGCGGGAGGCTGCAGTCAAGTGGAACAGTGATGGAGGCTTTTTTTCCCCTTCCCAAGAAGAAACATTCCACCTATTTACTTCTCCAGCACCCCTCCTCCTCCTCCCTGCCAGCCTGTTGAGCACAGCCACACCTGGCAGTGCCAGGAAACTGCGATAATATCCCCCACAACCCGGGACGCCCACATCTTCCAGGAAGACATGCCACACGCTGTGATCGGGGAATGACAGCGAGCCCTGCAGAGGGATGGCGAGGGCGAGCGAGGCTGCCGCGGCTCCTCACTCCATTTCCCAGGGAAGCGGGGTGTGCGAGGGAACGCTATTACTGGCACAGCAGAGCCATCATCTCGTGTCATTTGGCTTCACAGAGCCAGGGTAGCCACGCGAGGGGTGCAGCAGGGAGATGCTGGAGGGAGCGGGGAGGAGGCTGCGAGGTGAGAGTGCAGGGAAGAGGCAGAAATAATGAGGGATTCGAGGAAGGTGGATGTCAGGGCTTACAGCCGTGCACAGGGAAGGCAGCTTGTTAAGGAGAAAGGGGGAGCAGAGGCCTGGAAAAGAAAGGAAAGAGCATCCAGGAGCAGAGAAGTTCACAGAAGGCTGCGTGCCTCTGGCAGGGAGGGAGCAGGAAGGCACAGGACAGGGATGGGCCTGGGTGGAGATGCTCAGCCTGGAAAAGAGAGCTGGGGACAGGCAGGAGGGGACAGCAGCATGACAGGAAGCACTGGGAGTTCGTAAGGACCCCAAGCCTCCAGGCACATGCCCTAAAATCACGGAGTGGAAGAAAGACATAAAAATGTAATTCCAATAGTGGTGTTTCTTCGGTTTCCCCAGAGGCTGGGCGCTGGAGGGTGACATTCCTGCCTGGCAGGGAACAGTCCTGGGAGGCCCACAAGAGCACAGAGATCTGAGCACGTCCATCACCCCCTTTCTTGCAGGGCACATGGAATTTTTTGTGTTTTACAGGCACGTTGGAGGTCAGGAAGAGCCACCAGCTGCTCCTGACTGCTCTCTGTGCTCCTGCAGCCCTGCAAGGGGAGCGGGTGGTGATGGAGGCAGCAGAGGGAGAGCTCCAGCTCTGTTTGCCTTTTCCACAGCAGATCTGATGATTTAAATTAGGTCTCGATTCTTGTTTAAATTATAGTTTACTGTTCTGCGCCCCGCTCAGAAGTGAATTACCTTAAGCAGCAGTATTAATAACACGGTTATAATTAAGCTTCATTACTGTAGGCAGTTTGCTGAAACAAATTGCTGCTTCATTATTATTATGGCACCTTTGGTAAAAAGACATTTCCCCAGAATGCGACCTTGATGCTTTATATAGCAAAAGCCAGGAGATGATAGAGATGTAAGGATGAATTAGCATCTTTTACTTTCTAGATCAAGCTCATTAAAAGGAAAGCAACTCAAGTCAAAACCAAGCAGCCTTGATGGAAATTTTAATCGGAGTGAAATGGGTAATGAATAGGTTTGAACTTTCCCTGACATTTTTATGGCCATGCCTTATTTGTATTATGCTTCTGCTCAAACATAAATAAATAAAGCAGGGGCAGGGTCGAGGGTGGACAGGGGAGCGACTGCAGAGCCTGCACCGAGCTGCTCCTGCTGCCACCAGCGCCGTGTCCCTGCTGGAGCAATGCTGCTGGTGGGAGGTGCAGGTTGTGAAACCACTTCCCCATCCCTGCTCACCACCTGCCAAAGAGCACAAGTCACTGAGACCAAACAGCTCCTGGGCAGAGGAGCGCTGGCTGTGCCATGGGTGCAGGGCTCTTGCCACCCTGTGGCACCCAGGAGCCCCCAGCTAAACGCAGGGACCCCCAGGAGAGCTGCTGCACCAACCTCCCAGCATCTATCACAACTCAGAGAGACATTGATTACTGCACTGTAAGCACCCAGCAGCTGAAACAGGACATTACTGAGGGATGCAAATAGGTATTTAGAGTCTAGAAAAGTAAAGGCAAAGCAGTTTTGGAGGAGATGAGATTAAGAGAGCCCAGAGAGGAAACATCAGCGTCAGTACATCAGAGGGGTGGCTGGCGGAGGGGACACCCCCGAGCAGAAACACTCCTGAAGCACATTCAGAGCTGGGGGTGTTGCTCAGCTCAGCCAAAGGAGGAGAGGAGATCAGCTGGACTAAAAACTGAATTTTTCTGATTGTTCCTGCACGCAAAAGAGGGCCCAAGGCCCAGCAATTGTGGCCTTCCAGCACCTGAAGGGAGACTACAAGAAGGTGGGAGAGACTATTTACAAGGTCCTGGAGAGCCAGGACAAGTGGAATGACTTCAAGCTGAAAGAGAGTGAGCCCATTCTTTGCCCGACACCCTCTGCACCCTGAGGTGATGCCCATGAAGTGTTGGCTCTGCCCTGTGCCCTGCAGCTCTGGCACTTTGCATGCACAAAGGCTCCTTCACTGACAAGGAAAAACAAAAACAAAAAAAACCCAAAAACCTCCCGCCAAAAGCCAGCAGTCACCCCTGGAAACCTTGGCACAGCTGCTCTGGCAGCATCTGCATCAGCTGGGGCTGGTTCCCAGGGCCATGAGGGAGCTGGGAGAGCGCAGGGTCCCACCAAGGACCCTTCAGACCCGTCCCTGCTCCCCTCCGAGCAGCCCCGGTGAGTGACGGCTCGCGTGCAATTAAACCCCGCTCTCCAAAGGTCACCGGGAACAATCTCCCTGCCCGCTGCTAAACGGGGCCTTTCCTGGGACTCGCCGTGACCTTTCGGATGCCAGGAGGCAGCGCTGGCTGTGCCAAGCTGTGCTGGGCATGCAGGGGCGAGGGCAGCAGCACCCGGCGGGGCACAGACCCCCGGCCTCGCACCCGAAATGCGTCCGTGCACCTTAAGTTTGCCCTTCAAACACACGGAGCGGCAGCTGGGATCCCTGCTGGCCCTGCTCTCGTACCAGCGTGCCCAGGCCTGCAGCCGCAGCAGCCTGGGATCCTCTGGTGGGGGTGCCAAGCAGGCTTTAAAAATAGATTTGAGTCCCCACGGTCTGCTGGGATGTTCCCAGCATCCCAAGCTGACAGTTCAGCGTTACATAAGAGCCACCCTCCCCGACTGCATCCGAAATCGCTCCCCTCCCCACACATGTGTGTGTACACACACACTCATTAAACAAATGCTGGCTATCAATTTCTCTGAGTGCTCCCTCTGATAATAGCTGTATTTATAATTTAGCATCTCTGGAAGCGGTTCAAGTTTAAAATCTATTATGGGTATTATGATATTTAATAACTGTGGTTTATTTTTAAATGCAATAAAAAATAAAGATAAGGAGATGTGTTTTAAAGCCCCCTCCCGGGCTCTGAATCCGTCTCTGTCACCAACACGCTGGGTGACCTTGGAGAGGTCACAGATTCACTCCAAGCTGGAGTTTCTGGATTGTAAAATGGGGATAATCACAGGATCTGCTGCCCGGGGTGGGTGTGAAACCTCTTCTTAATTTATGTTCATCGAGTGATTTCAGCTCCCGGGATGGAAGGGGTGAGCTCTGGCTGTGAGGGGCAGCTGGACCCCTCTGATGTGCCACAGCCAGTGCCAGGATGGGTCCCGTGCCCTGGGGTGCACTGGGAGAGGGGATGAGGGAGCGATGGGACCAGGGTGGGACAGGGCTGTGCTGCACATCCCCGTGTTCTCACTCAGCCCTCGCTCGCTGTGCCTGAACACATCACCCCTAAATCACCTCCTGGGCTGGCCAGACAGACCCTGGGCCTCCCCCGAGCTGGTGGGATATGGACAGGCAGTCCCTGGATGATGGGAGCAGAGCATGTGGGCTCCAAAGCAGCCCCGTGATCCCTCCTGAGCCTGCAAGGGGCTTCAAGCTCCCCTGCCATCCGTCACTATTATTGTGTTTAATTAATTTATTATTATTAGCAATGCCCCTTTCTGCTGACTGCCCCTGTCCAGCAGCCTCCCACCCTCCCAGTGCAGAGTGGACAATCAATTTGCACCCCTTAATCAAATTTACAGCACTCTCCCCCGAAGTCAGCCTGTGAGGGACGGTGACTGCACGGTCCTGGAGCAAATCACCGCGGGTGATGAAAGAGCCCATTCCAGTTAAGCAAATTACGAGGAGGCGGGCGATGTCCTCAGTATAATAATTCCATGTGAATTATTTATACGGAGTCTGCAATTACACTGAGCAAAACAGTGCATAAAGCACACTTAATTATCCAACCACCTGTTAGGAGCGCCAGCGCAGCCGATGGCAGCTTCCCCCACGAATTCCCCTGCGGAATCCTGCGGGAAGGGCGAGCCAGGGACCCCGCCGGGAGCGTCGGGGCCGGGAGGAGCCGGGAGCAGTGGGGCTCAGCCCCTCCGAGCCCCAGCCCCAGCAGCTGGAGTGCTCGGGGGCATTCCCAGCATCCAGGAAACGCTCCTTTGCAGGTCAATTCCTAATGTTTATTTTCCCGCTGGAAAGGTCCTGGTTAGTTTTTTAGCGTGGTTGGTGGTTGTTTTTCTAAGCTAATGCCTTACAGAGAGCTTTCAGTGAAAGGATTAGATGCTTGTGTTAGTCCCTGGAGATTCTCACAGGGCAAACAAACTCTCCTCAGCGGAGATCCCAGATAGGAGTCAGCCTCAGGGAAGGAAAATCCCCTCTGCTCCTGCCTACTCCCACTTCACTCCTGGACAGAGCTTTACTTGGTGATAACTCCACTGTTTTGGCAGTCCCTGACCCAGCAGCACATGAGCTCTCGGCCCCTCAGAGGCTGGGCCACTCCTGAGTGCTTAATGGAAAAGAAACGAGTGCTTTTTCTTTAAAGATTTACCACGTATAAATGTATGAGAGTATTAAAGGCAACAATTAACTTTATTGGAAACTTTATATTCTCCAGCCTCATTAGAACTGCCAACAAGATCTATTATTAGTATTACTATGCAGATAATGTAATAAAAAGGGTATTTAAAGTGGATACTTTTGCACTGAAATAAAATAGCTCTTCTCTGGTGTTCTTTCTGCCTCTCTCCCTTTCGCCCTGCGCTGCATCAGAGACATGGACCGAGACCCAAATCCTTTCTAATCTCTTTTCCCAAACTCCCAGCCAGCTCACTGCCCTGGGAAGGAGCCAGGGAGCTGGAGTGATGCTCCCACCCTGCCTTTACTGCTGGAATGAGTGCAGCCACCTCTGGCCATGCTGGTGAGTGTCACCAAGCTGGGGACTGGAGGAGGAGGAAGGAGAGGAGGATGACGAGCTGCTGAAATTATGCTGCACAGTGACCTCACAGCATAGGTTCAGGTCTAGAAACTGTCATGTTTCTGTAAATAGCCCCAAGTACTCATTAAAACAGCAGGGACAGAACAAAGGACTGACATGTTTTTGCCAAAGATGACCCTGATAACCCAAAAACATTGTCCATGGGCAGCTGGAAGGGGAGTGATGGAGGTTAAGAAAGTGTTTGGTGGTATTTGGCTTTTTGCAGCAAACCTGGGAGCTTTGGAGGGGAAAAGGCACATTCCATCAGCCCATTTTATTTAATGGATCCCTTGGTTCTGTAGGGAAAGGTGTCAGTAGAGAATTCCTCCTGGCCCAAGTGGGTTCAGAGTCTGGTCTGGCTGCCCAGAGGGAGGGTTAACAATGCTGAATTTTTTCCTGTTTTTAAGACATCTCTCACCTCTCCCACATGTTGGAAAAATGCCAGGGAGCAGAAGGTGCCTTGCTCAGCACCCAGCTGGGGACCCAAAGAATCCATCGGAGCTGGCTGGAAGGGAGAGCTGCAGTGAACAGCAACATTTCAGCTGACATCAGTGTCCAAGGAACCCCTGCATGGAGCGACAGGTCTTGGGTGACATGGGACACGGATTGCATCATCATCAAAGAGAATCTGTTCCATTTGTGGGTTTAAATTTTCAGTAACTGTTGGAGCAGAGCTGCTCTCGGCTCTCAGCCACTCTATTCACACCCTGCTGCAGCAGGAGTCCCTGGGGCAGGGCATCCAAATGCCATTTAAACAAGCTCTTTACTGATATTTGTGCAGGGCAGGAGCAGGACGGCTCTGCCTCAGGCCCAGCTTGCACCCATCCCCGGGATGTGCTCAGCATCCTTCACCCCTGCAGGAACCAAGCCCTGGCTGCGCCCTGGGATGCCCGGATGTCAGGACATGGGGCAGAGGGTTTGGCTGCAGGATCCAGGATGAGCGGTTCAGCCCAGAGGGTCCCTCTGCCCTCCTGCCCTGTGCCAAGGTTGGATGTGGAGGCTTCTGTGTCCTCCCTGAGCGGCTCCAGCTCCCTCCGCTTTCCATCACCTTTATTACACCGTGCAGTCTAATTAACAGAGAGGAGTCAAAGGACCCGAGAGCAATGATTGTAATAAATAATCTCTTGGTGACCGTGGAGTTAATATTCCACCAGGGTCTCCTCCTGGCCTCCGGAAGGAAAGGCAGAGAGGGAAGGGAAATGAAGCCTTGCAGCGTGGTGTGGAGCACTGCCTGGGGGAGAGCAGCCCTCCTGCAACAGCTTCCTGCCCCTTCCCACCTCACTTCCTCCCCAAAACTTGGAGCAATGGCAACAATTTCTCTGGCAAAGCTTTGGCTCGGCATCCAGGGTCTGGGATTTAGGGATCCTCCAGGAACTGTGAAATGTTGTGAACATCAATGTGTACCAGCTCATCTCTTCCAAAGGGATTGTTCCAGAGGGAACAGGACTGCCACAGCTCGGACTGCCACGGCTCTCTGCTTCTCACTCCAGACTGTAGCTCCCAGCACAGCGGGGTCCTGTTCCCACATCCATGGAAACATCCACAGCTCTGAGAAGGAGCAGTGCATGGAGGCACTGGGATCACTGTTCTGCTGAGGACAAGTGGCCTGTGAGACTCCATCCTCCCTCCTCCTTCTCCTCCAAGAGAAGTGGCAGAGGATGCTCCGGACACTTTGCTACATCCCTGCACATCCCTCTTTCCTGCAGAGCTCTGGCTGCTTTCCTGGGAGAACCCGTGCTCCCCGCGAGGCTCCGAGGCTGCTGTGGGACCCCGCGCCAGCCCCGAGCAATTATCCATGGAGAGCTGGGCTGTGCTGATCATTTGTTAGCTCCGCACATATCCCTCCTAATTATAAATCTCAGCTGAGATTTGCATTTTTATGAAATGCTTGTGCTGGAAATCTTTATAGAAAAACGCACATATTAATTCCATCTAATCTCGGTCATTTTGGGTTCCGTGAGGAAGCGTTTGCAGGGAGCTCCAAAGCCAACAGCTCTACTTTTGCAGTTTCACCAGAGCATTCCTCCAGCTGGAGTTGGACATTTATCTCCCGAGTCAGGAGCCGCTGGAGCCCTGCAGAGCCTCCAGCCTGCACCTGGGACACTCAGCCATGGCCATGCCCTTCCATGGATGCTCAGGGGTCTGTTTGCTGCAGGTCTGGGGTGGAGGTTCAGGAGTTCAGGAGCCACCCCAGCCCTGGGCAGGACCCCCCCAGCAGCGTCACTGCATGGCCCATGTCCCATTCTCCATTTATTTTCTGTTTTATCCACGGCAGCACCTGGAGAGGCTGAAACCCAGCGTGTGAGGCCTCGGCATCTTGTGCAAGTGACCTTCTCCCCTTTGCTGGGGACTCCTGAAGTGGCCCTGTCCCAGCTGAGGCTCAGAGACAGCAATCCATCAGCAATTTGTATCTCCTTCAGAATGCCTTTGTCTGGAGCCGAAGGGGAAGCAGATTAGCTTTTCCTCCCTGAAATATGGCTGTGGGATGCAGGGGAAGAGAGAAGGCAAATAAGCAAAGCAAAGTTAAGCTTTCTGCACAGAGCTGGAGGCTTAGCAGCACAGATTACAGCAGCAGGTGAGAAGCAGCCCTGGCCTCCGCTGTGTAGGCTGCAAAAATCCTGTTAAAGTGCAAAGGAGGGTTAGCCACAGCTCCCGGTCCTGGAACGGCTGAGCTGGGAGACACAGCGGGCTGAGGGATGGCGCAGGAGGAGAGCGCCTTGGGACAAGCTCGAGGAAAGGTCAAGAGCTTTACTTCTTGCCTTTAATAATTTATGAGGTGACCATCTTCAAAGGAAGTGGTGCCAAGGACAAAACCACGTACACGGAGACGTCACAAACTGGGCAGTGGGAGGGGGGTCCTGGGAGCGCCGTCCTCTGCGCCCTCCTTCACATCCA
The DNA here is from genome assembly GCF_965178545.1 of Coloeus monedula. Taxonomy (NCBI): domain Eukaryota; kingdom Metazoa; phylum Chordata; class Aves; order Passeriformes; family Corvidae; genus Coloeus; species Coloeus monedula. Next base: position 6,144,808 of record NC_138805.1, on the reverse strand, counting down.
GCCCCCTCAGCACCCACCCAGCCTGCCCGTCAGGGCAACAGATGCCCGTGAAGTTTCTGGCCATTAGCTGCTAATAAGAAACTAATTAGCTAATTAGTCAGTATTTGATCCTTTGAACTGGGTTCTGGGGTCTGGCTGAAGGCAGTGCCACCACCGCCACTGACCTTCAGGGAGGGACACTGCCTTTGCTCTGTCCCCAGGGCGAACCCCTCGCTGGTGTGCGGCCACAGCGATCCCAGGGGTGACACCTCTGCAGGTGTCCCCTGCACCCAGGACAGACCTCGGGGGGCAGTGGGTTTGGCACAGCACGCCCTGCCCTGGCCATGCCATGGCTGCCAGAGTGGCAGAGGATGCTCTCAGACCAGAAAACTCTCACCATCCTCATCTTCCTGTCAGCGGCACATCCTCGGATCCCAGCCCAGGCTGTGCCGGCACTGGCTGTTCCCTTTCCTGCAAAACCGAGCCAAACGTTCCCTTTTTCCTAAAGAAAACCATGCCGGAGGCCCCCCCTCAGTTGCCCCCTGAGCCACACGGGGCCGGGAACAAATGCGAGGGCTTTCCAACCCCGGGAAGTGCTGCCCAGCTGCGGATGTACAGGATTGCCAGATGAGCTTTAGAAAAGCAGCAGAAGTTTTCCAGCTTATCCACAACGAATCTCCGGTCCCTGCGAGGTTTGTCCTTCACTAGGAATTAGAGACGAGTTTCCAGTGCTTTCCTGCGCCATCTGCCCCAGCCGTAGTTGGAATGCAGGGTTTTACTCCGGCAATCAGTAGGTAATCCTGTCAGCATCGCTTAGAGAGCCCGGCTCTGTCCTGCCCATCTGATGCTCAGTGCAGCAGAGGGAAAATCACAGCTCCCTCTTGAAAGGAGGGGAGAAATTAAGGTTGACTTTGGCACAGGAAAACAAGCAATCCAGAGATGACAGTGTGCCACAGGAGCTTAAAATAAGCATCAACTAATTCAAACAAAAACAAATCTGCATTGAAAACAGCCTCTTCCCCAGACCACATTCCCGCTTTAAAGTGCCTTTGAAATCTCCCCGGCGCATTTACAACACGCTCCCCCTCCGCTGCTCCCGCTCGAGCTGCTTTGCTGTTTGCTGGCAGGCAAATGAGGGCTGAAGCCTGGAACGATGTTTTCTTATTAGTGCACATGCAAATACTAATAAATAGCTCCCCACGCTGCGCTGGCTCCGGTGCCCCGTGCTCTGCCCCCGCTCCCGGTGCCCCCTGTTCCATCCCAGCTCCTGGCACCCCGTGCTCTGCCCAGTCCCCCTCCCACAGGCGGGTGAGGGCAACCTGACTTTCAAAAAGCACCTCACCACATTTATTAACTGAGGGCAAAACCCGGCTCTGCTCTACAAGGGGCATGACCCAGGCTGAGCTTCAGCAGCTTCAGCTCTGACCCTCCTCATCCCAGCTCTGCCGAGGTGAGGGGCTGCCAGCCCCTGCCAGAGCAGCTTCCCCAGCAGCAGCAGCAAGGAAGGCATGCAGGAAATCCAGCAGCCATCCTCTGGTGGAGCTGACAGAGCTGAAAACCACCACGGCTCATCTGCAAATGGGGATATTTGGGCTTCCTGGCTCTTTGGTCCAGAAGGGCTGCAGTGTCCGAGCTGGTGCCGCTGTTTGCTGGGCTCTGAAGGGAGCCAGGGTTGGCAGAAGCCACCTGGACAGGGCTTGGAGCAACCTGGTCTAGTGGAAGGTGCCCCTGCCCACAGCAGGGGGCTGGAATGAGATGATCTTTAAGGTCTCTCCCAACCCAAACCATCATGTGATTCTGTGATTCTATGATTTTCCTTGCTAGCTCGAGGTTTTTGGAGCAGATTATGAATTGTTTGATATGGAATTTTAAATGATCACTTAAGTAGCTAATTAGCTCATAGCAACTTTGAGCAACCTGGGTGTAGTGTGTATTTAAGTGTTTAATGCCTTTTTTTCCTCTCTCTCTTCCTTTCTAATTGGCATTTAATTAAAAGAATAAATAAAAAGAAGAAAAGCAGCTTTGCCTGGGCTGCTTGGGTTTAAATATTAAACTCCTTGGGTTTAAATATTAAACAGTTGCTGCAGTTTGGGCCCTGCAGCTGAGGGGAGGCAGAGGGGGCTGGCACAGGTCCCCAGAGGGTCAGACCATGTCCCCTGCTCCTGAGTGGCCAGGCAGCACCTCTGGAAGCATCAATGCATGAGGAGATTAAAAGCCCACCTGTGTTTGCCACAGAGGGTGAAGAACCGCCAGGAAAAGGAAATGTCCCGAAGTTTAACTTTGCACATCTCCATTAGAGTTTGGGTGGATTTGCTGCCAAAACCCAGCTAAAGCCTGTGGTTTTTGCCTGCCTGTGTATACAGAGAGCATTAATGGGGCAAAGTAAACCCAAAGTAACGTTTGAAAGCTGGAAGATGAAAGTAGATCACAGGGCAAGGATCAAACAATCTAGAACCACTTCTGAGCCTTTTAGTGCTGCGGATTATTAGCATTTGAAAGTAAAGAGCATTAGTGGAAGCAGAGGATGGGGGGCGAGGGCAGGAATTTCTGTTGTGCAGAGAAGTGAAGCAAGGGACAGTGGAAGAGGAAGGATGCAAATGATCCGGATTAGGGAGGGTCCCAGCCTTTGCCAGAGCAGGCTGAGCTCTGCAGTGGGGCAGTGGCCAGGAGGAAGGGGACTTGTGAGCCAAGGGCCCTGCCCTTCCTTGGCTTTGGCTTCTTGGCATGGACCTGCCTGTCTGCACTGCCCTTCTGCCAACCCACAGTCGCAGTAATTGAGTGCAATTAGGCCTGACGAGCACACGGCAGGGCACTGCGGGTACCAGACACCCCAACAGCTCCGGGTACTCAGCCCTGTGTCTGAGATTTCAGGTGCTGGGTTCTAAGGGAGGGGGAGCCAGTGGTGTATCTGCAATAAACAGCAAAGCTGCCTGTTCCCAGAGGGACTTACTAATACAGGAGATTGCTCAGTGCAGTGCCACCACCCAAGGGCTCTACACACAGCTCTGACTAAACTCCCTACAAAATCAATCCAGCTTTTTCACCACTTTTGACAGCGTGTTCTAATATTAATCTGCTCCCCTTGTCAGTCAGCTCTGCTAACAAAGGCTCTAATGATCTTTAACCAGGCACAAGAAATACTACACAGGTGGGTGGATGGCTCCTGCATTCTTCCAGATGGGAAAAATCCCACCCTTTGCATTGGTGAGGGACTTGTGTTGCTGCCAAAAATAATCATCCTGTAATTATTATCGATAATTAAATGACGAAGAAGCAAAGAGCAGCAGGGCAAGGCTGGGCCCAGCTGGTGAACACCTTTCATCCCTCACATGCCACAGGGAGGAGTGGGCAAAGCCAGGGTTGGCCTGAGGAAGGTGCTGGGGAGGAAAATGCTCAGGGCCTGGCGGTGCCAGTGCCAGCGTGACCGACAGTGCCCGGAGGCACAGCAGGCTGATGAGCACCCTGCTGCCTCCCAGGCTCTGCATAGCCTCGGGGGAAACCGAGTCCTCTCGGGGAACATATGAAGCTCCTGCCCCTCTGATCAAGGCTATTCCCTTTCTCCTGCGGAGTTTCCACGTCTCTGCCTCTGACTCAGGGTGAGCTCATCCCTCCTGACAGTTCGACAGACACCTTGCCAGAGCCTTCGCCTCTCCCTCGCTGTAATTAGGCAGGTCCAGAGGTGTGCGGGGCATGGCAGGATGGAACTGCTGTGCTACTAGAGGGGCTGAGAATGCTCTGTCCCCCTGCCTGAATGACCACTGCCCTCACACCCAGCCCAAACCCAGCCCTCCATCACCTCCACAAAGAGATTTGGGTACCGCTGCCTTCCCACCCACAAATCGATTCCTCCCAGCAAGGTGTGACCCCCACGGGGCGGGGACTGCCAGACCTCATTTGGAAGTGTCGAACAGGCTTGGTTTGGCGATAGATGTGTCTTAAAGTCTAATCACAGTCTGTGGCCAGACTTTTCCAAGCAGAAATAGGTGTTTTCTCGCGTGCCTGCCCTTCCCTCGCGCAGTCACAGGCAGCTGCTTGCCCCCAGCCTCTGTGGAACATCCCTCACCTCAAACAAAAGCATCACAATGGACACGGGCGAGAGCTGGGCTGATTTCAGCCCTGGCCAGTGTTTATTTATTTAGTTTTATGCACTAGGGGATGTGTTTTTTTACCAAGGAACCTCCCGGGTTTGTGCAAGGCATGCAGCTCCTCAACCACCTCCGACGCCAAGGCGGCTGCCTGGGGCTGGAGCCAGTTTCTCAGCCTCTCCCGCCCTGCCGTGGTTTTGCTGATGTTTTGATGACTGTGCTGCTGCGAGGGCTCGCCTGCCGGGGGCTGCTGGCTCAGCTGACTCAGCCCCAGCACCGGGGACACCAGAGGTGGCGACTGCTTCCCTGTGCGCTCTGGTGAGGGGGACATTTGGCCCGTGCCAGGGACACGAGCAGGGAATCCAGCTCGCCCTGCTCGTGCCTCCAGCCCTCCCACTCTCATTCCAACCTCGGGCAAGGGTAGGGCAGATTTTCCAGCAACATGAACACTGCTGAGCCCTGCGGGGCTGAGCACGCACGCCTTGGTGGTGCTTCAGGCAGGCAGAGAAGAACATTAAAGTGAGATGCTGGAAATTGGAGAAGGAAAAGGGATCGTGATCTGAAGTGATCTGGTGGTTAAAAAGCCGCCCAGGATCAGCCAGATCCTTCCCTGGGCTTCGTTATATAGCAAATGGAATCACAAATACTGAGTCAAAATTAATGTCTCACAGGCATCACTGGGAAATCACAGCGGTGTGGCCTAAGGAGCACCTTAATGCTGGAAAAGGAGTTCTGGGCAGGATTGCACTCGCCAGGATGTTACAAACAGGTGCAATGCTCTTCTTTGCTTCCCCCTTGACACAACGCCTAATTATGTACCTTGTGATATGTGAACGCGCTTGGAAAATGGATTATCCTCACCAGCTGCTCGCCGCCACAGCAGAGCCTTCCCCAGCGCCTTTGTAGCAACTCCAAAGTGTTACTATCCCCCTTTCCTGTTCCAGGAATGTCATGGGGAAAGGATCACTCCGGGCAGCAGGGAGATGAGCCGGGCTTTGAGAGCAGCTGGGCAGAGTTCTGCCAGAGTCAGTCCAGCTCGGGAGTTCCAGTGGTTTGAACAAGGCTGAACAATTTTGTAGCTTGCCTTGTTCAGCAGCAGGATGGCAGGAGGGAATTCGAGAGATTTGCAAACCCAAAGAGACGACACACTAAAGGAATTTATCTCATCAGCCTGGTGGGAGGACCAGCGTCTGCTCCTGCAAGCCCCTGGGAGCTGACCCCCTCCTGAGGCACAGCCCTCCCGAGCCCCGGCCAGCCCCAGCCAGCCCAGAGCAGCGTTGGTTACTCAGCAGCAGAGGAGCCAGCTTCTGTGCCCTCTATTTTTCCAGCACTTGGCATCCCAGCATCCTTGGACGACGCTGTCCCTGACGGGATCCCGGGCAGGAGCGATCCCATGAGCATGGCATGGCCATGGCCCTGCCCCGGGATGTGGGACACACAGCCAGCAGCACCCATCACTGCCCTGCCCGGGACATGGGACACGCAGCCAGCAGCACCCATCACTGCCCTGCCCCGGGACATGGGACACACAGCCAGCAGCACCCATCACTGCTCCTGCCCCGGGACATGGGACACACAGCCAGCAGCACCCATCACTGCCCTGCCCCGGGACATGGGACACACAGCCAGCAGCACCCATCACTGCCCTGCCCCGGGACGTGGGACACACAGCCAGCAGCATCCATCACTGCTCCTGCCCCGGGACGTGGGACACACAGCCAGCAGCACCCATCACTGCCCTGCCCCGGGATGTGGGACACACAGCCAGCAGCATCCATCACTGCTCCTGCCCCGGGACGTGGGACACACAGCCAGCAGCACCCATCACTGCCCTGCCCCGGGACATGGGACACACAGCCAGCAGCACCCATCACTGCCCTGCCCCGGGATGTGGGACACACAGCCAGCAGCACCCATCACTGCCCTGCCCCGGGACATGGGACACACAGCCAGCAGCACCCATCACTGCTCCTGCCCGGGACGTGGGACACACAGCCAGCAGCACCCATCACTGCCCTGCCCCGGGACATGGGACACGCAGCCAGCAGCACCCATCACTGCCCTGCCCCGGGACGTGGGACACACAGCCAGCAGCACCCATCACTGCCCTGCCCCGGGATGTGGGACACACAGCCAGCAGCACCCATCACTGCCCTGCCCCGGGACGTGGGACACACAGCCAGCAGCACCCATCACTGCTCCTGCCCCGGGATGTGGGACACACAGCCAGCAGCACCCATCACTGCTCCTGCCCCGGGATGTGGGACACACAGCCAGCAGCACCCATCACTGCCGTGCCCCGGGATGTGGGACACACAGCCAGCAGCACCCATCACTGCCGTGCCCCGGGACATGGGACACACAGCCAGCAGCACCCATCACTGCCCTGCCCCGGGACATGGGACACACAGCCAGCAGCACCCATCACTGCCCTGCCCCGGGACATGGGACACACAGCCAGCAGCACCCATCACTGCTCCTGCCCGGGATGTGGGACACGCAGCCAGCAGCACCCATCACTGCCGTGCCCCGGGATGTGGGACACACAGCCAGCAGCACCCATCACTGCCGTGCCCCGGGACATGGGACACACAGCCAGCAGCACCCATCACTGCCGTGCCCCGGGATGTGGGACACACAGCCAGCAGCACCCATCACTGCCTCAACTCCTGTGCCCTGCTCCTCCCCAGGGCACTCGAGGACCCGTCCCCTCGGTGGGCTGGCGAGGACACTCGTTAATAAAGCACCACTCTCGTCATAAAGCACCCCCGGCCCTGCGGGGTGGGCAGGGCGCCGTAATGGAAGTTTCAGCTCAAGCAGCAATGACTTTGACCGTGCAAAATTACACTCTATTCTGGCCAAATTAACTAGGTAATGCCTTGCATTAGTGTAAAATCCTCCATCAAACCATGAAGGCTGCCGTTAAAACCACTCAAGGCCAAAGTGTGTGGTGGTGGGGGAAGAGGGATGCTCGATTAGAAGGCCGAGAGGAGGATTTTTCCTCTGCCTTGCACCTCATGGGCAAAGCAGGGATGGGAATTCAACCATTTGTGCTTGGAGGTCCCAGGCCCTGCCTGGCCCTGCTTGGCCTGGGGGGTCCCAGCTCCCTCGTGCTGCTCCTCCTCGCTGTGCCCCCACTCCCGCCGCCTAATGAGGATCCATCGGGCACACAAGCAGGGTCCCCAGGGGTGGACAGCAGAGCAGGCCCCTCTGGTAACATCGGGCAGCATCCCCTCAGCAAAGGGAAAGGGAAGAAACTGCAGAAGGACCTATTCGTTTTGCAATTATGGCTGAAATAAAAACTTACTTGGTCTGATTAGGCCTCTCTGAGCATGAGAGCCCTGCAAAATAAACCCCACTTCACTATCGAGGCCTGTGCGAGTCCCTCTTGCACTTTATATGTTTAAGTGAAAGTGTGGAAGGTCAATTTACTATGTAAATTTTCACAAATTTGGCTAAGCTAAAATGATTACTCTAATGTCTATGTAAATTAGCTTAATTGATAATGACTTCTCTGGTAATTTTAGGGGGGGGGGAATTATTCCAATTGTGACAACCCTCTAAAGCGTTTCTTTGCCCAAGAAAGAAATGATATCTTGACAAATTAAAGAGAATATAATGAAATCAGATTAATTAGTGCTAAGACCAATTAGCAGGCGCAAAGAGAGGGAGAGATTTACAGAAGCAAAATTCACTAGAGAAAGGCTAGGAGAATTCATCACCTTTCAAGATGTTTATATCCCTTCATTTTCTTTGGAGCAATGAGTTCTTTGCCAAGACAAGCGCTTGGCTTTGCCAAGGGAGAGTTTGGACGACAAGAGGGGAAAGGAACAGGTCTGAGGTGATGGCACTGAGGGATGAGGGGGCAGGCAGAGCGGTGCAGGCAGAGCAGTGCAGGCAGCAGACTGGCAGCACCAGACCTCCGAGAGCTTTTTCCTGGCACCAGCCCAGTGCCCACCACAACCCCTGACCCTGGCACATCCCGGCCCAGCCTCCCACAGGGCACGGGAAACATTAATTACCCCAAAACAGGAGGCGGCAGCACCTCCAAACGCGCCCAGCCACCACCATAAACCTCACACGAAGCCATAAAAATAATTACCAGCAACACCGTGTGTAATATCCTTCTGTGTCATCTCTCTCCTGTTGGTAATAAAGCTCCCTAACACATTAACTGCGAGGGAGGGCCCGTTATTCACCCTGTAATTAGACCGTGCTGCAAAACACTTCCTGTGGAAGGTGGTGTGGAGTGGGGGAGGCTGGGGAGAGCTGGAGTGTGACGGGGTCCCTGGGCGGGTGTTGCGGAGCTGGAGAGGTTGGGAAGAGGCACCCAGGGAGTCCCCCAGGATCCCACTCTGGGAAACCCCCAGAACCCTACACTGGGACCCCTGGAACCCTACGCAGGACCCCCTGGGATCCATGCTCTGGGATCTCTCAGGGGACTGCATTCTCCAGCCCAGCTCCATCCCCTTCACCCGCTGGGCATGCACAGAGCCCGGCTCACACTCCCAAGGTTAAGACTGGGGGACCCCTCTGTTTGTAGAAAGAACTCCCACAGACGTCAGGCTGCAACCTGTATGAAAGTAGATTAACTTCACTTTTAAATCCAGTCCACAGCCCTCATCTCGCAGCCCTGCTCATCCCCTGTTGCCCACAAACACGCTGGTCCCATAAACGCCCTCTCTGTCTTTCCACTGGGTTTTTTTGGCCACCCTCTTTTCTCTCTCTTTTTTTGTCATTTTGTCACCTACAAAGACAAGCAGCAAGAAGGAGGCAGGAGCTGTGCCGTGATCAGCCGCAGCGATCGCTCCTCGCTCCATTTTCCTGGGCGATTTGTTAAACTTTAAAACATTAAAGGCAGGCTGGGGGGGCTGACGTGTTTTTTTCAACTTTGTCTCTCATTTGTTAATTGTGCTCATCAGTGAAAATCATTCGTGGCAGAGCCACGGGAGCGAACAAACCCGAGGAAGGAGCTGATCATATGCAGAGGAAGTAACTCAGATGTGAAAATACTTCAGCCAGGGAGATTGCGCTATTTATTCACACAAGTGTCCCGCTGTGCTTCAGAAACGCCGTGATTTAATGAGGTGCTGCAAAGGTGTTTGTTATTATGGAATCCCATCCCCGGTTACTCTCTGCATGAGCTGAGGAGAAGCCCGGCAGAAGTTCTGGCTCAATGCCTCATTGAGGATTAGAGAATCACAGGATCACTGAGGTTAGAAAAGACCTCCAAGTTCATCGAGTCCAACCTGTGACCAATCCCCCCACCTTGTCACCCAGACCAGAGCACTGAGTGCAATGTCCAGTCCTTCTTTGGACACCTCCCTGGGCAGCCCCTCCCAAGGCCTGAGCACCCTTTCCATGGAGAAATTCCTGCTGATGTCCACCCTGAGCCTCCCCTGGCACAATGTGAGGTCGTTCCCTCTCCTCCTGTCCCTGTTCCCTGGGAGCAGAGCCCAACCCCCCCGGCTGCCCCCTCCCATCAGGGAGTTGTGCAGAGCCAGAAGGCCCCCTCTGAGCTCCTTTCCTCCAGGCTGAGCCCCGTCAGCTGCTCCTTACAGCACTGACTCTTTAGACCCTTCCTCAGCTTCATTGTCCCTCTCTGGACCCACTCCAGCACTTCAATGTCTTTCTTGAAGTGAGGAAAGAAAGTGAGATTTGGAGGCTCTTCCCTGCTGCTCCTGATTCCGAAGCGCCTCTTGAACCCACTCCAGAATGATCCACTCCGCAAGCCAAGCGAAGCTCGTTCAGCGCAGATGCCGAGCGCGAGTCACGGAGAACTTCGGGAGGCGTTTGTGGTAGCAGATGTTCCTCCTCTCTGCCTTGCATGGAGGAGCCTGGTGAGGGGGGCACGGGGCAGCCAGGGCTGGTGGGCTCTGCCCAGACAATGCCCAGTGCCTGTGGAGGGGACTGGGGGCTGAGCAGCCCCTTGTGCTGCCCCAGATCCACCCCAGGTGCCACCGAGCCTGGCACAGGGATGTGCATCCCCACCTCTGGCTCACCGGCATGAGCATCCCTCCTCTCAAGTTGCTGGAGCACCACTATTACTCCGAGGCCAAGCAGCGCTCATTGAGGATGTCTTCCAAGTTTCATTTTCCTCTGTAATGGAAAATGCAAGAGAGAGATTTCAGCCTGTGAGCCCTTCTCTGAAAAAACAAATATCTTTCCAGCGCTGGACAGCCTGCCAATCAGGCACAAAATTGCCGGCTTCTCTTTCTCCCCTGAAGGAATGCCTCTGCATACAAAGATACCAGGAAAACTTCAGGGCCACAGGATAAAAGGCCCTTCTCTGCCTTTCAGAGAGTGATTTGCAATGCATTGCTTCAGCATAATTTCCCACCTCCAGCTCTCACAAAGGAAGCTCTGTTGCTATCTGAGAGTTTAATAATTTCTCTCCCCTCCACCTTGCATTAGGAATGCATCTTCCAACACCTCGGCTCCTGCTCTCCAGCTGGGCTGCAGCTCTGCCTGCGCTCTCCCTCTTAGGTAGAGCTAAAGTGGTAATAAACCCACAGCCTTAACATTCAAAGGACATCTTGAGCCCGGGAGCAGGCAGGATGCTCAGCTGGAGGAGGGACGTGGCACGGACAGCCCTGGGACGCCAGCCCTGGCACTGAAACGAGCCCCCAGGAGCTCCATCCTTCGGTCCCACCACAGGTCCCTCTGCAGGGATGTGGTCTGAACAAGTATCCCTCATCCCAGGGCAGCAGTGGTCCCATACCCATGGCATCTCCCACATCCCTGGTGCATCACCCAGGACCAAGCTGGCTGCAAGGTTTGTCCTCCTTGGGCTTTGGGCTGCACCAAGCAGGTCTGCAGAGTCCTGAGAGGGAACTCATCACCATCTGCATTCAGCCCGGAGAATTTGCATAAGTTATTCCCCAAGGCCTGCAGTCCCCGCAGGACAAATTCTTTATCCATTTAGCCAGGAATGCAGCTATTAAGAGCCTGCAGACATAGAGCATTTGCAAAATTAGTACAAGAGGCTCCAAATAATCCATAAATCCATCTGTTACATGAGCCACATCTGATCATCTCTTTTCCCTGTAGCTTTCCAAGGGGAAACGCTACAATTCCTTCAGCAATGGCAGCGACCATTTTGTGTGTGTTCAGGCACGAACCCCCCATAACCCAGGACGGGAAAGGTGAATCAGGAGACACCGCTCTGAAATCTGTGTTGCTCCTCAGCCAGTGCCCACGCAGGGACCTCTGCATTCCAGCATGAAATAAATGTCTCTTGGCTCCCACTCACTGGCGCCTGACCCTTTTATATCCAAACCCATGCAAAGGCTTCTCCCGCGCCAGGCAGGAGCATTTCCAGAGCCGTGGGGAGAAGAAGCTGCTCCATTATTTATCAGCACAGTCCTACAAAGTTTGGCCCCAGCCCCTGGGGAAGCGAGGTGACTGTGCCACGTCGCCGCCGGGCACTCCTGGCAGCCAACCAGGGCATGGACCGTTCATTATCCCTGGCACAGATGAAGGGACAGCCAAAAACAGGAGTAGGAAGTGCTGGTACCCCCCTCCAGGCCCCCACCTCACCACCACCTGCTGTGGAGGAGACCCCCGTTCCTTGGAGCCCCCGTGCCCAATGCAGACCCCAGTGACTGTCAGTATTTATTTTGGGCACAGTTTGGCTCATAGCACAACTGTACACACATAAATAATTCAGGCCACTAAAGGCTGCTGCGGCGGCGACTTTCCAGGAGATTTAATGTTCCCGTCCCTCATGTTCCTGCCACAGCAGAACAGAGAAATTACAACTGGATCTGAAGGAGCAGGTTCCCCTCTCCAGCTCCTGGGCTGGGCTCACCCTGGGAGCCGTGGGCAGCTGATGGGCAGCCAGCTATGCCAGAGGCTGCTCCGTGCTCCTGCACACTCCTGGGGTCTCTCCTGCAGTCCTTGACATTTCCCTTCTCAAGGGGCAAGTCCCTGGTGCATCCTCCCAGAGTAATTGTGAAATTGTTATGGCTGGTGTTTTAATTTAAATTGGATGGAGAAATGTTGTACTGCGGCTGCCTCATTTGCTATGGATTTTCACTTAACCAAATTGATTAGTCAACCAACTAGACTTACCTTGGAAGTTGTAATCATTCATTATTAGATCTAATTTTCGTGTCGCTCCCAGACTACGCTCAGAAATGGAAGTGCAAGGACTTTAACGCAGTCTGGGTGGAGCGTCTGAACCCTTGGAGCTGTCACCCACCGGCTGCCTGCTCAGGGCATGATGCCAATGCCAATGCTGCATCCCATCCCCTTCCTGGGATGCAGGAACAGTGTCCAGGCTGCTCAGGAATGACCATGAAATACAGCAGCAAAGACATCCCTCCCGTGGCTTACAGTCCAAATGAATCAGTGAAAGGAAGGAAACACATCTTTCACCAAAAATGTGTTTCCTGACATTCAAACTCTCCTGCTTGCACCAGGTCGCTCACAGCACACGCTGGGTGTTCGCTGGGTGCACAGAGGGGCCGGGAGGAGGTGGGGAACAGCAGGGACAGATCCAGCCCCACGGGCATTCCTTGGGCTCTGCTCTCCACACGTGTACCTGGATCTCTGGGCAGCTCTAATTGCTGCCAGGCACCGCAGAGGCCACTGCCTCTTTAAATGAACAGGCTGCATGCCAATTAATACCTTTAATTAACAGAGAGGACTTGCTGGAGGCACTCGGACTGGCTCTCCCAGATGGACTCTCTGCCTGTTGGTCTGGACGGTGCAGCACTGCCAGGTCAGGCTGCCCGGGACCCGCGGCCCAGGCACTGCCCTTCCCTGCCAATTAAAATGCCTGCGAGGAGGAGATACCGCTGGTGGACGGACAGAGGGACAGCGAGGGACACGAGGGCCAGCGAGGGCCAGCGAGGGCCAGCCCGGCCTCCCGCAGACCACGGGGAACGCACCAGGACAGGCGTGAGCTCCGCACCTCCCGCCCCAGCGACGGCGCGGGCGGAGCGGGCGGAGGCGGATCTTTATTCAAGGCGATGTATTAACGTCTCCAAAAGCTTTTAGCGGAGGCCATTATCCCCTGCCCCGGGGATCGATGCGTTTTAATTCCCTCCGAGCTATTTGTTTGCCTTCGCTTCTGTTTTTCAGATGCAGGAGCCACCTTTAACGAAACGAGGGAGCCCTGCGAGAGAGGCGCCGCTCGCTGCCTCTTCCCTTGAAACTACTGGAAGTTCATTTTCAAAGCAGGGCAGTTTTCTTGGAATCGATGCATATCAACCAAAATCAATAGTTACTTTACGCAGATGGGCCGAGACACCTCAGCGATAGCACTCGGTGCCATCGGTATCCAAATCTGTGTGGTTTTCAACAAGTCAATGCATTTAAGCAGCTGCTACTCTCTTCTCGCTTAAAAACAATCTGTCTGTAGATGAGGCAGTTCCTGGAGCCCACTAATATCCCTGGCAATTTTGGGACTGCAGCTCCCCATGCAGGGAGCCCTGCCCGTGCCACGCAGACCATGGATGCTTCTCCCAGCCCTTGATTTAGATCACACCAAGGCGCCCAGCCCGGCTCAGCATCCCACGGGGGACACAGCGAGCTGCTCATGCCATGGGCTGCTGCAGCCGGGCGTCCCTTCCCTTCCTCCAGATGCCGAGAGGCTCGGCTGGAGCCCCCTGAAGCCCTCGCTGCTGGTGCTGCCCGTCGGGTGCCCAGTCCCCCTCTGGCAGAGCATCCCAGCGGGCCACGTCCTGCCCGCCGCTGGCTGTGTTGCCATGGAGAAGGTTTCTGTGCCACCGGTGACACAAAGGCAGCCGCGCTTTCCCAAGCTCGCCTGGGATGCAGCGCTAACGAGGAGGAGGAGAGCGGGACCAGGGCTTTCGTCCTGCCTTCCGTCCTTGCAGGGAAGGGACACAACACGAGTATGGACAGGTCCCGCAGCTCAGCCCTCGTCCCTTCTCTCACCCGCACTTCATCCCAGGGGCACACGAGTGTGGGGACCGAGCAGCAGCTCCGGGGCGGGTGACACCCGGGCACTGCATGGCTGCCCCCGCCATCACTGCAGCCCGTTCGGGTTCATAAATTCTCATTTGCTCTATAGCGTTTGATTTTTGAGCGTCTCCCAGACACTTCCTCACTTTACTACAATTGATGGGATCATGTGTAATTTGTAAATGATGTTAAGTGAGGTAATAACACTCTGGGAACCAAGTGAAACTCATAAATTATTAAAAATTACTGCCCTGAAATGTTACTACTTTGCTTTTGCACCTGACTGATGGCTCACGCGCTGTCTTCTCTGCCCCCAAGACCTTCAATCCCACTCTTCTCCATCCATTACACCTGCACGGAAACCCGGCGGGGAAAGCGCGGGGTGAGCCAGAGGAGCAGCTTAGCCAGCACTTTCCTCTGCTGAACTTTGGGAACAGCACTCCAGAACTCACTCACCTTCCCTGAGACCTGCCCGGGAGGCTCCTGCTGGGTTCAGAAATCCTCTCTGTGGTGTGCCCAGAGCACTTCCCATCGGTACAGCTTGACTGACATTCCCAGCTGCCCCGTCCCCAGCCAGCCCAAGAGGGAGGGGCCCTCCTGCTTGATGCCCATCGTGGTCAAGCACTGGAGACCCCCATAACAGCCGCTGAGGTTTGGGGTCCCCTCCCTGCTGCCTCCCATCAGCTGCACGGCAATGCCACAGCGGCATCACACCCTGGGCACAGCAGCATCCCTCTGCCCTGCCACACAGGGCAAGGTGGCACTCGGGGCTGGCTGGACACCCCTGGCAGTGCCAGGGCATCTTGGGGTAATAGGATTTTTCTGGAAACTGCAGTGAGGAACCGGTGCCAGCTGCAGCAAGAGCAACAGTGGGAGGGTTTGCTCTCCTGTGCAGGCAGAGCACAGCTCCACCGCTGCTCCCAGGCCATGGAGGATGCTGAGGGGGATGCTGAAGGCTGAGCTGCCCTGTTCCTGGGCCATGAGGATGAGGAGGGGGATGCTGAAGGCTGAGCTGCCCTGTTCCTGGGCCGTGAGGATGAGGAGGGGGATGCTGAAGGCTGAGCTGCCTTGCTCCCAGGGAAGGAGCATGCTCATGCATTTTTCAGGCCGAGGGCTGCAGCCCGGCCCCCCGCAGACATAATGACTGCACTGGCCTGGATGCAGAGCCGGGCTGGGGGAGCAGCTCCTGCACTGGCAGAACAGACAGAGCCTGGCGAGAGCTGGGCATTACTTATAATTTAACTTATAATTTGCTGCTTGAACCCAGTGGTTAAAAGTGGTTGGATGCCAGCAGGCCTTTGGAGGAAGGAGCAGGATGGGAGAGAGGAGAGCACAGCGCTTCCCACTTCCCAATCCAGGGCACTTGGAAAACCCTTTGCTGAGGTTCTGACCCATTTTGCATGGCAGAAGCCATCTCCATCCTTCCTAAAGGAGGCAAAATGTCAAAATACAGCCCAGCAGGCTGTGAAAACACAGAGCCCATTGCTCTGCACTGCAGCCAGAGGCAATTTGGGAACTCCACCGCGGGTATGGATCGCAGACCCTCTGCAATGCGAGGGGCAGCTTCTCCCTCATGCTCCAGCACCCCAGAGGTGCTGCCCCATCCTCACCCTCTGCCTGGCTGCAAAAGCATCCTCCAAATGAAATCCTCAGCACAAGGGCTGCTGAGGGGAAGCACTTGGGTGAGAGGAGAAAGCGACTTCCAGAGCCGGCAGCGAGACAGGGCCCAGGTTACTATAAAAACGTTTTGTCAAAACTTTTTCCCTCCCACAGAAAACAAGGTTTTCAATCAAACCCGTTCTGGCTGAAAGCAATCTGCTTCCTCTGAGCAGCTTTCCAGACCCAGCAGCTTGGGCCAAAAACGTGTCACTTCTAAGCCAGCACTTTTCTCATTTTTCAGCAGATGATTTTTCACTTTCAACAAAGTCACAAACCATCCCCTGACTGGCACCAGGCAGGTTACAGAGTGCAGGCATCCAGTGGGATGTGATAAGAGAGTAGAGATATCCCTCTTGCAGCTTCTCTGGCTTTTCCCTCTCTTTCCTCCACATATCTCACCAAAAATTCCCAGCATTCCAGAGCAAGAAGAGCTCACCTGCGTCTGAGGGGAAAGCCAGGATGGGAAAGGCAGGAGAGAGCTCTGTCTGTCCCCAAATCCATCCTGCCAGGTGTGACAAGAGCAGCAAACACCCCGGGGCAAAGACCCGGGCACCGTGGAGGGGGCAGGGCGGGGCTGCATCCTGCCCACTTCACCCCAGCCTGCTGGATCCATGCAGCAGCCCCTGAGCTGTCAAATCCTATTTTCAGAAGCAAATTGCTTTTATAATTAATTTAATTACTATTTACAGCACTAAGTTTTTGTATTGGCTTAATAAACGTAATCAGGTTTTGCCCTCAGCCTCCTTCCCTACTCCTGCTTCTTTCCCTGAGTTGGGCAATTTGGGGAGGGGGAAACCCAGGCGCAGGCTGAGTAATTAAAGTTTCAGTTGCTGTTGTTAATGGTACACGTTTTAATTACCCGCAGACTGTGCCCAAGCGCTCGTGTGGGCCGTGGCTGCTGGAGGAGGAGGCAGCCCCAGCCCCAGCCCCGGCTCGCCCGAAGCAGAACGGCTCCTGCCAGGGCTGCTCCCTCCTCCCTCAGCCAGGAATTGTGCGTTGCCATGGAAACGGGCGGATGGGGCAGCTCACCATCTCCTCGTGCCACTGCTGTGGGAAGAGCTGTCAACTGCCCCAGCCGGTGCCCCCCAGCCCAGAGGGGACCTCAAGCCTCCACCCCAAACCTTTGGAGCACAACTGGGCCATCTCCCGGAGCCGAGGAGCGCCTCATCAGCACGGACACCTTCATCAGGCACGCTTGCAGCCGAATCAGAACGATCCCACCTCAGTCTGGCTAGAGCTGTGTTCCACACCCCCTGCTGATTGGCATTTGTTGTATCACCTCCTCTAAATTTTTATTAATGAGGTCCCACGTCTGCTCTTCCATTACCTTGTCCAGGACTGCTGCCCGCCTGACAGGCCTGTAATTACCCACATTATCCCACTGACTCCTTGGAAATTCTGCCATGGCACGAGGCTTCCTGGAGCCCCCCTGGACGGGACACCCAGCGAGCGCCGTGCCCGCTCCCGGAGCCGCTGTGCCAGCGCCGTGCTCGTTCCCCCACCAGCAGCTCTCTGCCAGACGCAGCCAGCGGGGCTCTCTGGCCTGTCATCTTATTAATTCCTAATTTCCAATTTGCAGGAGGAGAGAACCTTAGCCCTCCATCTCGCCAGCCCAGCAATCACAGCGATGAGCCAAGTATCTCTGGACAGTCTTTAATTTATTTCCCGGCGCACACGGACACTGCTGAGAGACTTGATGGCACCAGCTTAAACATAATAAATTACTCAAGTATCAGAGATTAGTTAATAAAGTGTCAAGCGCCTGTAAAGTGCTGCTTTGTCAAAGATACAAAATATTCCTCTGTTTCTCGCAAGATAAATAGCTCCGACGGCGGGAGGAGCGCCCATCTCGCAGGCCACGGCTGCCTCAGGAGCGGGTGCTCCTGGCATGCAGCATCCCTGCCCCGGGAATGGGCGCTGGACCTGTCCCACACGGAGAGGAATTTGGTTATCCCAGTCTGTCCCCATCATGCTCCCAGCTCCGG
The DNA here is from genome assembly GCF_965178545.1 of Coloeus monedula. Lineage (NCBI taxonomy): Eukaryota > Metazoa > Chordata > Aves > Passeriformes > Corvidae > Coloeus > Coloeus monedula. The sequence continues at coordinate 6,127,170 of NC_138805.1, read as the reverse complement.
CACCTGCCCGCTCACCAGCACGGCCGCCTGCCCTGCCGACACCCTGCAGCCCCAAGGACACGCACCACAATCCCTACCCGAGCTGCTGGAGTCCCCCGGCAGCACGGGAAACCTTCTGCTACCTCCAGGACCGAGCCAAATCACCGTTCAGGCTGAAAATTCCCTGTGACTGGACGCGGTTTGGAGGACATCCCAGGCAAACAGAGCGGAACCCGGGCCAGGTGCCCGCGGCACGGGCTGCTGGGAGCTGCCAGCCTGCGCACCGTGACCTCCCCAGGGCTGCGGGTCCAGGTGAGGGGAACACGGCACTGAGTGCCCAGCCCTTCCCCACGACTCCCACTAATTCCAGGGATGCTGTGGGAACCCTTGGGCAGAGCCAGCACCTCGCTCCCAGGGGCAGCATCCGCTCCCACAGCTGGGCACAGGGTCCCCGAGGCCCCGAGAGATGGGCAATGAGATTAAACAGTCTGTTCCCAATGAGCGGTGTGGAGGCTGTGCAGGAAAACAGAGGCATTGGCAGCTTCGAGGGGTTGATGTAATGCCAGAGTGGAGCTCACGAGGTATTTCTGCCCTTGTGCTGCTTGATTTAATTACCAGAGAACAGAAAATGTGGCTGGAGAACGGTAATTACAGAGTGAAGGGGGATTATTTGGGGTAAAAATATAAAATATTCTCCAGGGAGCTCTGGGGAGCCCTGTGTGACCCCCAGCACCGTCCAGGGCTGCTCCCACTGGGCCGGGCTGGGGGATGCTCAGGGCACTGATGGCTCGAGCTCTCCCTCGCTTCACTACACGCCGGCAGCCGTACCGGGAGGAGATAAAAACCTGAACGAGGCTTTCAGATCCCCCGTGTTGTGACCAGGAATCTGCGGGTTGTGTTTGGGCTTTTTCATCGCTGTGGAGCTCCGTGTTTAATCCAAACGTACGAGCGATTTCACAGCGCCAGAATCGCGGATCCGCTTCCGTCCGCCTCCCTCTCCCTGCACAAATCTCCCTGGCTCCCGGCCACGCCGCCCGCCGAGGCAGCTCCTTCCCTCCGTCTCCCTTGGAGAGCGACAGCGCTGCCTTTCCCTTGTCACAGCGGCTCTGTTTATCCCATTGGTGCCGAGCCCGCCGCCGCTGCTGACTCACACACCCGGAGAGTCATCCTGCTCCTTGGAAATAACTAATGAGACCGAGGGTTTCGAGGGAAGTTTCCTTGACAGGCCAGGCTCAGCTGCTGGAATCGCATCCCTCACCCTTTGCCTGCCTGGGGCTGGTGCAGGGACAGAGCCCAGCCCTGGGGGTTTGCATGGGACAGCATTCCCACGGGCTCATGAACAAGGCTATCCCCCTCACACAGTGCTCATGCTGTTTGTATACAGTCAGTGGGGACTGTCCCAGCCTGGGAGACACATTCCAGCTGCCAGCATTCCACCTGCCCAAGCAGACAGCTCAGGATATCCCGAACTGCTTCCAGCAGTGCCCACACACGGCGGCAGAGCATAAACCACCCATTCCATACAGGCCGAAATAAACACAGGAATAAACACGGCCTGAGACTCCCACAGAGCTCAGTTCCGTCACCATCCCACACCAGAGCCTGGGATGGGGACAGGGACGGGATTCTGACACTGCTGTGACCGAGCACAGCCAAAGCCGAGTTCAGCCCCCTGTGGCTCTCCGCTTCCTCTCCGGCTCCTCCGCCCTGCCGTGTTGCTAAGCAATGGGAAGAGCAAACCCATCCTGACCTGATGCAGATAAATCCTGCTGGGCTGGGCGGCGGTGCCTCGGCACACGGACCGTGGGTCCCCGATCTCCCTGCGCCCCTCGGAGCCCATGCCGGGTGCCCACCTTGCCCTGGGTACAGGGCCCCAGTGCCCAGGCAGTGCCATCCCTGCCGGCTCTGCTCCCACGCACCGAGCCCGATCTCCTCGGGGCTCTAAGCTCCCTGCGTTCGGATCAATTGGAGCATTGACACGGCTGCGCTGCAGATCAAACCTGCCAGCCCTGTTTACACGGTGTGTGACTCCCAGTCAATAACCCTCGTTGGAAAGATCTGGTGTGTTTGCTCGATACAACCTGTGGGGCTGAGGAAACCACCAAGGCTCAGAGAAAAAAACATTTTACACAGGATTTCCTTATTTAAGCCTCGGCACAATAACAGCAGCATTTTCCTGCTGCTGTTTCCTGCCTGGCACAGAGGGGGAGCGGTGCTGGCTCACAGGGAGGGTCCTGCTCCTCAGGAGCATTAATCACCTGTTACGGAGCAGTGCCTGGGGACAAGGGACACAAAGGGAACCAGGCACGGCGCTATCCCACGTGGAAAGGCAGGGGGTGGTGAGTGGAAAAACGCTGCTGTGTGTGATTTACACAAGGCCCTGACTGAGCGGGTGAGGCGGCACAGCCGGGGAGCCCGACTGGGATCCCTGCCCTGGGCTCAGCAGCCCTGTGCCCAACGGATGGAGAGCTGTGCCAGGGAATCCCTGTGTGGGATGGCAGTGCCGAGGGGCTGGGGAGCCCAGGGTGATTCCCCCACAGTGCATTCCCCTCGGGAATGGGGAGCCCTGCCCTACAGGGGCCATCAGGCTCCGGAGAAGCTGGGACAGAACTTTGTGTGTGCACAGCACCTGCAGGGATGGACGGGTTATTCAGGAGCCAAAGGAATATTCCCTCGCTGCTCCAGTGCTCTTGGGAAAATCTGGTCCAATATATGCAGGCGATTAATAGGATAGCAGAAACAAAACCAACCAAAAATCTCCCCAAAAGCCAAACCAGGCCCAGACCAGGTGAGTTGTGTGTCAATAACTCATTGAGTTATTCTGGGAGGAAATCTCTCTTTCCAGGCACTCCTGCACAGGGCCTGACCCTCAGGAAATGCCAGGTGGGGATTGCTTCCCGCAGCAATAATCCCAATCAGATTAACAAGGTCCCGGATCAGATTAGCGCCAAAACATCCTCCTGTGAAATCCGGAGAATTCCAATCACTTTTTTGACTAAACTCCAGCCAGTTAGGCGAGGATCTGTAATTCCCTTGTGTACATCTTTGCATGCTTCAGTAGAGTTTGTGGAGTCTATTTACCACATCTAAGACCAATTTCCTTCCCTTCAGTTGCTTTGAAGATAATTGAAGGTCCTTGCATCGTCTGCTTTCGAATGTAAAAGCCGGCTAATGTCGAAATCGATGCTTCCCAGTTAATGCTGCCTCTCCGGCGGCATCGAGCGCTGTGTAACAGCCCTGGCTGACTGGATCAGCAGATCTTGCCTGCCCAGGTGCTTTGTTAATCAGAGCAGGCTGGGAGCGAGCCCCGGACCCTCCGATAGCACCGACTCTATTGACTTGTTAAGTTGAATTAAATATTTAATAGCGCACTTTGCAGCTCTGGGGTGGTGCTGCTGAGCCAGGGACTGTCCCTCTGCCCACAGGGCAATCCCGGGGATGCTGAGGGTACCAGGTCAGTGCCCCAGCCTGCCACCGTGCCCTGGGCCCACAGGAACAGGGAGCCAGGTTCTCCCAAGGCTGCGATGAGTTTAATGGGAAAGATTCATCAGGAACTGTAGTGACAGGACAAGAGGGAATGGCTTCCCACTGCCAGAGGCAGGGTTAGGTGGGATCTTGGGAAGAAATTCTTTCCTGTGAGGGTGGGGAGGCCCTGGCATGGGCTGCCCAGAAAAGCTGTGGCTGCCCTCTGTCCAAGGCCAGATGGGATGGGGCTTGGAGCAATCTGGTCTAGTGGAAGGTGTCCCTGCCCATGACAGGCATTTGGAACAGGATGAGCTTTAAGCTTAAGCAGGGAAAGAAATCCTCTGGAGGTTTGGAAAAGCTGCCTTTGGGGAGCTGAGCTGCCGTAAAACCAAAGCTTTGACGAGGAGGAGGAGGAAGGACCCGAAATGTCAGGCTGGAACAGATGGAGCGGTGCCACAGTCAATAAAACGTGTGACCCACGTGTGCAGCTGGAACGGGGCTGGGCTGGGGTTTAATTCAGGGACTCTCCCCGTACCTGTCCGTGTCCCTCCCAGCACTGCACAGCCCCACAGATCCCCTGAGCCCTCCTGCCCCAGCCAGGGGAAAACCCTGCTCAGCACCAATTCCCACCATTGTCCTAATCAATCACTCATGGGGTGCCCGAAGCAGCCCCGAGCCCCCCGCCCCCCTGCGCTTCCCGGCTGTCGGCGCGCACCGGCGCGGAGCTCCATTCCTTTATAACTTCCATAAAGTTTATGGCACGGCAATGAAAACTCATTATTTCACCTGAGCCTGCGGGTCATAACGAGCCGTCGGGCACTTTTATGAGGGGCTGTAACGAGGGCCCCCTCACACAACCCTGCAGAGCCAGAGGGATGCACGGCAGGGGTTAGGGTGGGCTGGCTCCGGGGATACACACTGCAGGAAAACCGGCACCGTGAGAGATTTGGGGAGGAAATTCCCAAATTCAGGTGTCGCTTCGGAGATATCCCATAGAGCAGGTGTCTGGATCCCTCTTTTCACTCTCCTCACTAGCAGGGCAGCCAGATCCTGGCATGCCTCCCTCCGAGCCATCCCAGCAGGCTGCACCTCTTCCCTGCCTTCCTCCAGAGGATGAGGATCATCATCCAGGAGCTCAGTGAGGGGAGGAAGTCCCGGGAAATGCTCTGCATTGCTGACAGGCTTTCCCATCCAACGGCCTTCTCCCCACCAACACTGGGAAATGGGGGCTCGTGAGTTCACAGTGTGGCTTCTGCTGGTCCAGGAGAGGGTCTTGGTGGCATCTGCTTGTGAAAAACATGATGCTTTTTGGGAGACTCTTAGAGGGCATTAGGAATGGCACCAAGCTTTTCCTGTTTCATGTTCCAGGCGCTCTGGAAGGTGGCTGCTCCAGCCTCACCTGCGGTGGGAGCACCGAGGGGTCTCCAGCCTGGCACAGAAAGCTCCTCACAGGAGCAGGCAGCCCTTTCCCCTCTCCCTGCCATGGCATTTGGGATTGCACCTGCAGGCAGAGCAGTGTGCAGGAAAGTTCCTGAACACAGGGAATACATCTTTGATTGCGCCCAGGCCTGACCTGGATCATCCCGCATTTGTGGGTACCTGTTCCCGGCAGGAGCATCCTTGTCCTTGTACAACTAAATTAGGTTTGGGAAGTACAAATACAGTGTGGAAGTTAATTGTATTCTAAAAGACACTCAGAATCGGAAGATGAGTGCAGCTTCCTTTTAACTAGGGAGAGGATCCTGCTGGAGCTGCCGGAGCTCCCTGGAAGCCGTTAATGTTTTAACAGGAAAGCCGGGGCTGCCGGAGCCTGCCCTGGGCTCTGCCGCCGCTGCCGCTCACCCAGGAGCGTTCCCCATCCCTGCTGTTTATAAACCAGGACACGAGTATGTAAATGTCTCCCAACTCTTATTTACGGTGTGCTGGCGGCAGCCTGCCATAAACCCCGGCACTGGGTGTCCGGGGCAGGCACGGGGGAGCAGCAGAGCAGGACGAGGCGAGGGAAGGGAATCCACACCAAGGAACACCAGTGCTGATGACGGCACCCAGGAAGTGAAAGGTAAAAGATGCTCATTCTGCCGCTCCATCCCTTCCAGGGCTGTGGCTCTGGGCACCCCTTGCTGTGGCAGAGCCAGGCAGGCACCAAAACCAGGGAATTACAAGAGGCTCAGCTGGAGAGGTGCAGGGGGACAGCCTGGCCTCAGGGCTGGATTTCCTTCCCTCCGGGAGCCTGGAGTCCCTCGGGAAGCAATCCCAGCTCAGCCGAGGAGCCTGGGCTCACACTGTCCCCTAGCCTGCCTTGGGATCGGCTGCCCCATGGCTTTGGGGTCCCTGGGAGTCTCCAGAACCATAAAAACATTTTAACCTCCATCTTCTCCTCCTCGGGCCAGCGAACAGCTGCTTAACAAAATGGATCTGCACACGGCAATAATTTTGCTGCATTACTTAATATAGCTCTCGGCTAAAGACATAATTGAGTTGGTTCACTAATCAATCTCTCCATAAGCAGAGATTTCATTTTGGGGCCCATTTATAAGTAAAAATAATAAAAATAGAAAGCCGTGCTAAAAAGCTGCAGCAACAGGGCCTGGGGATCTGGGGTCCAGATAGTCTGATCCTTTCCTGGGAAGGTACTTGGAAAAATTACTTTGGCGGGCTGCAGCTCCGGAAAGCAGCAGCAGTGGCCACTGCGGAGCCCCCTGGTGTGTTTTCCAGGACAGAGGAAGTGGGAAAAATGAGCGGGATGTTTTTTGGGAAGGCTGGCGCATGGAGTTGCAGCTGTCCGGCTTTATCCGGGTAAATGTGCTTTCCCGGGACACGAGGTGCCCAGGCTGGGGCCGTTCTGCAGGAGCAGGAGAGTCAGACACGCTCCCTCCCTGCCCCAGGGATGGGTCCCCCGCATTCACACGCCCAGGTGGGGACTGGAGTCTGCAGGAGCGAAGCCGCCGCAGCCCAGCCTGCTCTCGGCAGCTCCACATCTCCCTGTTCCCCTTCCCGCGGCACACCCCGCTCCCAGCCCGGTGCTCCGGGCAAAAGCAAGGCAGGCAGAGCCCGCACAGCTCCTGCTGCGACCTCCCGGTGTCCCGCCGCGAGTGCCGGGTGCTGCGGGAGCCACTGTCGCACACGGAGCCGACAGCGACAGCCCTGCCAGAGCCGGTGCTAAAAGCTTCCAAAAATAACCCCCGAAGCATCTCTGACTCAAGCGTCTAATTCAGGCGAAGGATTGATCCTCCTCCAACTGTTGTTTCACGGTGTTAAAAGCAAGATTGATTGTAAATTTATGTTGTAAAAGTGCATCATTATTTCGGCGCATTAATGCAGCGCCTTTCTGTGCAAATTGATGTTATTTTTATGATGTTGTTTATGGGCTTGAATAATCGGATTGATTCTTAATTTCTGAGGCGCTGTTGGGAACACAAGAGGAGACTCCAAAGGCAGACTCCATCCCGGTGTGGCCAAGCAGGACTGTGGAGACACCGGGCTGCATCCCCGTGCTGCTCCTTCCATCAGCATCAGGGATGCTGGACCGCTGGACCACAGGAGCAGTTGCCATGGCAAGAGCATCCCTTGGGGCCAAAATACAGACGGTGGATGTGCAGGGCCTGGGAGCATCCGTGGGGATGGGCTCCTCCTCACACCCCTTTGGGTGGCTCGGGCTGGCTTTGGCCAGGGCAGGTGTGGGATTGCTCCCGGAGGTTCGGCAGAAGGGGGACAACAAACAGCTGGAGGCAGCAGTGGCTTCAAAAGGCGCCGATGGTTGCAGGGCCAGCGCCTCCCTGCAGCCAAAAATCTCAGCCTGCAGATATTCCTGAATCTTCTGGTGCTGGCAAGGATCCTCCCACCCAGGGATCCCCAGCCAGGTCTGGAGAGAGGGAGCACAGCTCTGCTCCCCACCTGTGCCAGCTCCAGGGGAAGGGACAGAGGGGTCACCGCTGCAGGAGCCACCCCCTCGCTGCCACTGATTTCCAGGGGTACAAACAAACCCTGCCGAGCTGCCGGCCATGAATAATTGATTCCCACATGCCCACACCCAGATCTCCTGGCTGGGGGGCTGCTCCCCTCCATTTCCTACCACATTTTCCCTCCACCACACTCCCAGCACAGATATGACGGATAACAGAGGGTGAGAAGCCTCTGCTCCTGCAGAAGAACTTTGTTATGAGGCCATTTAAATCATTCTAATTACTCCAGAAACACACCATTAACTTTGCCAATGAGGTCTGCAGAGGGGAGGAAGGGAAAAAAATAATATATATATATGTGTTATATATATATACACATGGAATGTGTGTTTTGCAGCTCACAGAAATAACGCAGAGGAAAAAGAAGGGCAGGGAGAAAACAAGCAGCAGCACAATGTCCTGACATCAGGAATTCAGAATTCATTAGAAAAGCATTGATTGCCACAGACTGATTTAGCACAGAGCGTGATTCCGGGGATACAGTAGAGCCTGCAGAAGCGCATTGTAATTCAGAATTAAAAACCAACAAGAAATAGCAGCACTGCAAGGAGATACCCAAAGCACTGCTCCCACTCCTGTTTCCATCCTGGCAGGATTTTGCCCTGCTCGGAGGCACGACATGGACAGACAGATGGGACTGCCCTGGCTGGGGAAAAATCAGCTTCTGCTTCCCAGGATCAGCTCAGACCTCACTCTGGTGGAGGCAAACACCCGTCTAGGGCCCCGTGTGCCCCCATTCCGGAGAGCCCATCCCTCCAGCACCCCTCAGCACCCAGCACGGCGATACTGGCAGGAATGAATTCAGGACTGATGTTGATCACTGGATTTCAATTCCCTGGCTTGAAACGAGATTCCAGCCACTCCTCTGCTTTCATTTGTGTGATACTGGTGCAAAACAAAACTAGAACAGAAACGTCCCACTTCACCAGTCATTTTGGGGTATTTCAGTTGAGGCCGGCCCCTGTGGGGGTCGTTATTTCCTGGAATGTCCCCACATCCAGGAGGCAGCTCCAGGCTGTCCCACAGTGCAGGGCAGGAGATGAGGCTGTCACCTGCAGAGGGGACACTGCGTCACCACTGCTCTTACAGACACAGCTCATCCATCTCCAGGTGATCTCCAGACGCTCCCAAGGGTTAGACATGAGGTTCCCTGCCCACATCCCCCGGCTGTGCTGGGGCTTCCAGGATGTGGGTAAGGGAGGGGAAGTGGGGACTCCTTTCCCTGTGCCCCCACACCCCACAGAGCCCCGCACTGCTTGACTTTGGCACTGTGTCGGGCAGTGCCAATTCATACCTCACATCCTCACGTCCCGTTTCCAGCCCGGGATCGTGGGGTGTGCTAATGAGCATCATTTCTCCATGCATTCCTCAGCTGTTAATTACTTCTCCCCTGCATTCCGCATCCCACTGTTAATCACGGTGCAGTTTGGCACCAGCACACCCCGGGGCTGGGCTGGCAGGGCCGACCCTCCTGCCAGCTCCCGAGGCACATCCCGCCTCTGTCCGGGGCAGGGAGGGATCCAGAGCATGGAGACCGAACCTCAGCATCCAGCCAGAACCAGCATTAGCATTGAACACCTCGCTCCTACAGTTAATTGTGACTTTAATCAAGCAAAAGAAAAATCACAGGGGTTTTTAAAAGTGATAAAAAATATGGAGTTGTTAAAATAATAGTTTCAATTCCATAAAATCCACTCCTTTTTAAGGAGGGCAGAAACAAGCTCCCTTTGATTGTGTGAGGAGTGTGGAAGAGGACAGCCAGGGCTGCAGGCTGCGACGCTGGCTTTAATGGACCGGGTGAAATAAAAGGGACAAAATTCCAGGGAGATTCACTAGCCACTCCTCCAAATGGCCCAGCAGAGCCCATCCAGAGCACCTGGCCACTGGGTTATCCGTTCCCTCCTGCCTCCCGGATCCCATCGGCCTCTCTGCATCATCCTGAGTAAGCCAATGTTTTGCTAAATGGAAAACCGGGAGATCTTGGATGTGAAGCGACACTTATTTATCCTTTTACCAGACGGTCTAATGAATAATTTCATGTTTGCAAAAGCTCATGTTGAAATTTGAAGACAAGAGATATATTGCCAAGGCGGCTGGGAGACTGCGACATTCATTTTGTGCTGAAAGATTTACTTAAAAATTAGATTTTACAATTTTAATGCCTCCATTCTTTTCTTTAAATAAGCTGTGAAATGCAGTTAATTAGACTTAAACCCTAGAAGCTCAGACATTTGGGCTGCAGCATCAGCTACAAAAGAAAACGCTCTTTTTCACTTGC